>NW_010287858.1:0-11025 GCF_000700745.2 Antrostomus carolinensis
CCTTCCCACTTTCTCCAGTAATTTTTAAGGCATTGCTATGTCATGTTTTCTATGAAAAATGTTCTCTCCACCGCAGAGCTTCTTTCTGTTAATCACAGCGATTCCTTGGATAGATTTGTTTTGCTGCTGTGCAAGGACAGCGGGTGTCTGGGAATTTGTGGTTATTTATTTAAGAAAGCACTGGTGCTCCTTGGGGAGCAGGGTCCTTCTCGGTGAGGTAGCACAGCAAAGGCTGGGCTGGGCTGGGCTGGGCTGGGAGCCCTCACCGTAATCCAAAACCAGGATCCAAGCAGCTCTTGGAGCAAAGGCCCCGTAGAAATCACTGCCACACACCCTGCCAAGGAGGAGAGGTGGTGACCCAGGCCAGGGGAGAGAAGGCACATCCTTAAATTAAAGAGATGGCAGGAGAGGGTGTGCCAGGCTGGGCTCCCTCCCCGCTCCCACCCTAGGCAAGGTGGGATGCTACCCAGTATGAAACCACTGGGCAGGAAGGGAGGGAGACCAAGGACAGCCCTAAGAGTGGAAAGGAGGGTGAGAGGAGATGAAATAACAGAGAACAGCCTCGTTCTCTGGCTGGCAATGAAATGTGAAGGCAAGAGATTGAAATGGGCACTTGAAAGGATGGAGGCTGAGCCAAGTGCCTTGCAAAGCACAGGGAGCCTGGGGCAGGAGAGGCCTCAATCCCCTCCACAAACCCACACCTGGGCACTTGTGCAGAGCAGCAGCCCTGCAGCCTCTCCAAAGGCTCCTTTCATCAGCATCAAATTCCTCCCTCCGGCTCTGCCCAGTTCCCAGCTGCCTCACAGGGGGAGGTCCCAGCTCAGCTGCTCCGTAAATTTACCCTCCAACCTACACAGTTCCTGTCCATCCTCCTAAATGAGACACCAGCACCAGCTACCTGTAAAACAACTCGCTAATTTGGCACGGAAGATGCAACATCAGCTTCCCTGGAGCACTTGGGGATGTTTAAACTCACTGCCAATGCCTGTTTGTCTCATCTCCAGCTTGATCCTAACCAGTTCCCCCAGATCCTCTCCAGGCAGCTCGGCAAGGGCACAGTGGCAGTGCTCAGGCTGGAGAGGTGCAGGGTTTTGCTTTAAAAGCCGTGAAGTGTTTTTATACAGCTCCAGGTACTTGCACATTCCCCCAAGAGGAGCACTTCAGGTCATATGGAAACCAGAAAAGTCCTACTTGAAAACAGAGCTTGATTAAAAAGAGCTGCAGATCAAAGCTTGCTTTAGTGAGTGGTGACACTTAATACCGCAGCAAGTGCACAGGGCAAGAGGATCTAACATGAGCGACACGCACCTGGCTTTGAACCTGCTTTTATAAAGGGGGGAGGTTAAAATATTTGAGGTGGAAACTTTTAAAGTTCTTCCTTTTGTTAGGAAAACCCGTTATGATCTTTGCCCAAGGGCCTCAGAGCACAGGACCCAGCACTCTTCGTCACTGTGTGGTATTCTAGTGACCATCGGTAGCCTGAGAAGCAGAGATTCACCTGCCCAAGGTAACAGGCAGCTCAGTTCTCAGACAAGCTGAGCAGGACCAGCCCAAAGCCCACCTTAACCCTGGGCAGAAGGAGAAGGGAGGGGGGATTCAAGCCCAGTTCCAGCGGGGTTTCAGTTTTTCCTCCCCCACAGCACTTGGGAGCTCTGCGTGGCCGTTTCCTCCTGGCACAAGCCCATTCCCCTGTGTTAACACCCACCTTGTTTCAAGGCTAATTAACCAGCACATTGGTGTGCACAACCAGAGCTCTTGCAGGTCCCACGGGTGTCAGGAGTGGGTAATTAGCACCTCCCCAGCACGCACTAATCCTGACCACTGGAGTCAGGGTCTGGGCTGCTACACCAGCAAAGGTGGGAGAGGGAGAAGGGCTCTGCCAGCAGCACGCAGGAGCTGAGGGAAGCCAGGCTGCAGTTTCCTTTCCAGGGGTGAAGAGCTGCACCCCTGCATGCGTAGGGGCATTGCTCTGTCCAGCTGGGGTTGCCACAGCACAGGAGAACAGGATGAGAAGTGGGAATGGAAACTCCTGGGCTGGAGAAATTCAGCTTTAAGCAAAAGCTGGCAGATCCCAGGCAATCCGTGGTGTGCAAAAAAAATGCCTCTAGAAAAAGAAAATGTAAAAGAACACAAAATTATTTTTGTCTGAATTAGGGCTATGCTCACCCTAACTTCTTCCCTCATGGTACAGGAGGTTGGTTGGGAGGGGTGTCAGCAGACAGAAGACACTCAATTCCCCCAAATTCCTGCTAGATTCTGCACAGCATGTCTCTGCCTTTGGGAAAAGGGATTTTAGCTGCTTAGTGTGGTGAGCAGCCAAGGCTGGCTGCTCTCCTGTGCGCTGGGACCTGCAGCACCCAGGGAGCAGCTGTAGGGATGGAGAGAGTGAAGCTCCAACAGAGCTGAAGGCAGAAATGGCTGGACACGGGTTAATTGTGCAGGCTGCCAAGGGCTCAGCCCCATGGCTTTTGTATAGCAGGTCTGAGAACCAGGACTGTAACAAGGCCAACTCTGCTCCATCCACACCCAAAATGGAGTGGAGAAAGTCTGTCTCCAGGTCTAACCTGTGCCCATGACCTGGAAACTTCCCTTCATGTTGCCTCTCCCCCCACTCCACAGTCCCAGAGTGGAGAGCTGAAATGCTGAAGTCTCTGGAGGCCAGGAGGTGAGCGTGCTGCTACCCCCACATCAGAGTTTTGACTCGCTCAGGACGATGTTTGCAGTCACAAACACAAAGCAAGAAAAGCCCCATATGAGCACAAACACAATCCAGAAGGTGTGTCGGAAAGGGGAGAGGTGCTTGTTAACCGTCCCGCTGCCGAAGACCAGCTGAGTGTCCTTCCGACTGCAGTATGCCAGGAAAGCTGGGATGAGATACTGGATCCCATTCCCAGCATAGGCTCCTGTGATCCCCACCAAGGACTCCAGATCGTGGGTGCAGAAAGCCACCAGCACTGGGGGGATCAACGTGATGGCAGGAAAGACAATCCTATCCACCACCCATGGGTAGGTCCCCCCTTCTCTATGAAAAAGGGTCTTCCAGTTGTTGCGCAGGGTGACCGCGATGATGGGGAAGTTGGTGCTGATGGTGAAGACGGGGAAGAGGCCTAGGAAGTAGCGAATGAAGGCGACGTTGATGATCTCGCAGTTGGTGAAGTTGAGGGTGTACATGTCCATGAGGGTGTCATTGCGGAAGCAGTAAATGGCAGTGAAGGACAGGAGGCTGTAGAAAGCCAGGATCAGGATGTAATCGAGCAGCACGAGCTTGTTGACATGCTTCTTCTTGGAGATGGGCGTGATGAGGGATGGCAGGGAGTGCTGGCACATGAAGGAGTAGACACACACCCCAAAGAGATTGCGGATGCCCGACAGCTGGGCCATGGACGGGTGACCTTCAGCTTGGCCTCTGCTGATGCGGATGAGGGCCAGAATAATCATGAGGATGAAAGCTGGAGAGAAAGAAGGTTTCAGGTCAAGCCCAGGTCTGTGCTCCCCATGACCCTCCTCCCATCGGCACCGGCAGCCTTGGCATCAGCTCTCCCTCCTGCTCCTTATCGCTGGAGAAGGTGGTACATCAAAGGTGAGGTGCACAGGAATTAATCACGATTTGCTTTCAGTGCTAGTCAGCAGATAAGGGAATGGGCTCGGGACTGCCTTTGGCAGGCAGCTCCCTCCAATCTCCTTCCTGCAGGGACTCACTCTCCCACCCCTGATAGCAAACAGCTGCTCTGGGCCCTTCAGAAGAGCAACACTAACATGGCTGTTTGAACCTTGAAGGCTCTCACTCTCCATGGATGCTTCTGCCATGCAGAAGATTAAGCAATTTCTAACTGGTGATATTTAGCCAGAGATGTTTGAGCTCTGACCTCTAAAGAAAGAAAAGATTAAACCTGGCTGCACTCAACCCTGGTGATACTCCTACACATCTGCAACTGGACTAATGTTTCCAAGACCTCACCTACATATGTAGGAAGATGCATGGGAGCAGCAGCTACTACCGAGCTTTCCTCTCCCTGTGATCTGTCAAGCACGATAGAGCAAGAACTAGCCAGCCATTTCCCGGGCAGGAGGAACAGGCTGTCTGTAGTTAATCCCAGGGTGGAAAAGACAGTCTGGAAGGGACTAAAGCAGCACACTGTAAGACTGCTATTAAAATTCATCACTTCTAGGCACAAAGTCTGCTCGTCTACCCTTCATTTATGCCAAGGAAAAGCCTAACAACATTTTACAAAGCTTATCACAAAAAAGCGACGTGCTATGGACAAAAATGAATTGAGGAGCTTGGGCTAATGCCCTTATTTACTCCGCTGGTGAAAATTTGAGCCAGAAGCAGTTCCTGCTTGACTGTTATTCCTAGCATGGCACATAAAACCAGCAGAAAACTAATTTTGGTGTCACAAAAATCACATCAACCTGGGAAAGATGATCATCAGCCGCTGGAGTTAACAAGGAGCAGGGGGGGAAAAAAAAAACCTGCCTGGCAGGGCAGCAAGCAGCAAGATTTACAGTCTGGTGCTGGCAATGGATGGGCCACTGTGGCTTGCAGAGAGCTGTCTCCTGCGCTGGTTTGAGGTGTCAAAGCACAGCTGTGAATCATCAGGTAATGAAAAAAATAACAAAATGCTGAGACTACTACTATGGGCAACTCTGAATGTCATAAATATAAATACAGAGGAATTAAAGAGGAGGCTGGCCACGGGCGCTGTGAGCCGGGCAGGCTCGCGGTGGGGTGACCAGGACACGTGTTTGCTCTGTGCTCGGTACTGCTCTGCCTGACACAGGCAGCTGGAGATGGAGAACCCTGCCAGGAATGGGACTAGAAAAGATAGTTACAGAGCAGGTAGTGAACGCTGCCTCTTTTGTTCCCAGCGAGACCAGATTAACCTTAACTGACCATCTCCTCCTGCGCTCTCCCAGCGCTCTCCAAAACCCCGTTTCTCCTCTCACAGCAATCCTCCTTTTCTTCCTGTGGCCACCACCAGCTTCACGCTGGGCCCTCACCAAGCCACATACTGCATCTCATCTTGTGCTGCCTCAGAAATCTCTTGCTTCCAACTGTTTCCCAGTGACGGGGCAAGTCTAAGCACTCTCCGTGAACACTGGACTGATGACAGCAGATCCATTCCTTCACAGCACCGTGAGATCCAGGCCACTTTGGGAGTGCTGGGCTCTATTTACTTCCCCAAGAGCAGTCACAGAGGGTTATGGAAAGCAACAGCTCATTGCTCTGGGGGTGTGCAATTCCCCTTGCCTTCACTCAAGCCAGCAAGCAAGGTGAACAGAGGTAGGGTTGTTGTGCCTCCCCTGTTGCTCCCTGGAGAGGAGACTCCTGCCAGCCGTGTCTGCTGGAGCAAGGTGGCCTGAGAGAGTTGTGTTCCAGGTGATGTGGCATCAGCTGTGCAGCCTACAAGGCCGACAAGGTGCCCAGAGCAACAAGTTAACACAGGTTAGGCAGCTCTGGAAATAGGCTGAGACCATTCCTGTCCCTCTTGCTTGGAAGAGGTGGCTGGCCTCTGAAGCTCAATCCTGAGCAGACCCTGGATCTGGATTAGGTGTCACTGCAGAAGTCTCACACCTCTTCCCCTGCACACTATAGACAGTAAATCTTCACCTGCTTTGCTCAGAGTGAAGAATGAACTATTTCCATCCTCCAACTCACTCTTGCCCTTGGCTGAAAACCCCACTTTCTGCACCAATGTGAGCAGGACCAGTTCAGAGGAACCTCCAGGCTTGTGCCCCATCCTCAGAGCATCTCTTCAGTTAAGAGACCCATAGGTTCTCCTCAGCCCCAGCATGTGTTTTTCTGATAGGGAGCACTGAAGAATCAGGTTTCCAATGGATTCCCTAAATGGTGGATAGAAGTCTATTGTTTAAGAAGCTAGAATTCATAACACCCTTATTTTTCTTTAAATACTTCTTTCAGAAATTAAACCTATTAAAAGTCAAAGTTACCAGGAGTGATAATCTAAGATCTAAACTGGCACTGTTTCCAACAAGGCGAGCTGTGCTCCTCCTGCCCTAGCATTGGTGCTCTGCAGGTACATGATCTGTGAGAGAGGTGGTGCTGGGTAAACTGGAAGCCTCCTCTGCACAATTCCAGCCCCAGAGGAGACCACAGCAGCCCTGTCCCAATGGTTGGGTTTTCTCTCACTCCCTGCAGCAGAAGAGTCTCTCACTCCTGGAACCACAGAGCTAAAACATTTGCATGCCACATTTATCTGCCTGTCCCTGGGAGGAGGCAAGCCTCAAAATGAAACTCTCAAATCTAGTTATGCTGGATAATAAACCAAGATGAAAAGAAGATGACAGACTCTGACTGACTGGCAGCTTTGAGCAGACAAGAGGCAGCTCGAGATCCTGCTCACATCCTCCTCCTCCTCTACCTGGGACACCAGGCTGAAGGCACAGTCACACCACACTATTTCAAGTCACCTACAGTTGCCACATGAACTAACAGTGTTTCCTCACCACAAGGACCCAGGCAAAGTCAGACATGGATTCATAAAAAAAGCCTCAATCTGTTCCTCTGCAGGACAGAGGATATAAGCACCATGGTCCAGGGATGAAACATCTTCAGATACCATGACCAACAGCACTAAGAGCCACAAAGCGAGGTGGACAGCGA
Source organism: Antrostomus carolinensis (assembly GCF_000700745.2). Classification (NCBI taxonomy): domain Eukaryota; kingdom Metazoa; phylum Chordata; class Aves; order Caprimulgiformes; family Caprimulgidae; genus Antrostomus; species Antrostomus carolinensis. The sequence goes on from NW_010287858.1 coordinate 6,626, forward strand.
TGCTACCATGGATTGTTAGTAGGCTACATTAAAACTTTGTTTTATACAAGTGCTTCAAAAGTGATCAAGGGTTTTTCTTGTCCTGATGTTTTAACAGTGCCAGACCTGCTCCAAACGCACACGCCACACAGAGGGTTTGCAGTCAATGAGGCACAGAGGACACTTCAAACTCATCTCATCTTTTCTCCTCTAGAGGTCTGAGCACCCTTTTTACCGAAGGATGTAAGTGAAACTGGAGGGGAGGGGGAGAGAAGGAGGAGATTATGCCATAAAGGAAAAGTTGTGATGAATCTCATCACTGCTGCCCAACTGCCTCCCCGACAGACCCCTCCTCGCACTCGTTGAGGTGCAAACGCTGCCTCTTCTCAAAGCAGACCTTGCAGACAGCTACTGCTGCCTGTCCTGCTCGACTCAGATGTTGATTCAGAGATAGGGCAGCTCTGCTATGGTTCTTGCAGGTGTAAAAAGGATGAATATGGATGAACACACAACCAAGTAAGAGCATTTTGAGAAATATGGGAGTCTGGGGATATTAAAAAATACGTTTTTGTGAGCTTTGATAGAAGCATAACAGAGCTGCAGAGAAGCAGTGAAGATAATTTAGTCGTTCTAAGTTTAAGGATTGTTTTGCAGAGTCAGTGCAAACACTTCTGTAAATGAAAAATACTGTCTTGTACCTGAGCTTCATCTGTCTGCGGAAAGGCTATTGCAGAAAAACCAAAGTAAGTCCAAGGCTGAAACAAAGCCATGTCCTGGTAGGATCCTGGAAGAACTGATGCTCAGACTGAGTTTCTGGCTTAACCCTCCCTTGCACCCTTGGCAAGACACTATGCTTTTGAGATGTTTCACTTGGTGCCCCACATCTCTTTCTCTATTGGCATGTGGAAAATAATGGAGGAGATCCTGAACTGAGCTGGGGAACTGGGAGGAGAGAGATGCTCTGCCAGGTAATTCAGCAAGAGGTGGCTTGGCAAGGGGGAAGCAAGCTCAGAAGTGAGGGTTTGCAGAACTGTGACACTGGACAATGTCCCTGTGATCCCAGGAAGGAGGGTCAGAGACAGATGTTGCCTCCCAGGTTCAACAGTGAACTTTGACTTTCAAAGCACTGGTCCCAGTTAAAAACAAGGATGGTTTTATTGGCTGAAAGCATGGGGTCAGACAACCACAAACCAGGGATTAGTAAAAGATTTACTGGAGAGAAAAAAAAACAAAACAAAACCCACATAAAACAAAGCAAAGGTTACATGACAACCACTTGTATGTTAAGAGTCAGAAAGGTAAAAACAGCAAAAGAATGCTCTTGCACACCCATTCACCACAGCTCGGGTCTCATCTTTTCCAACTCTGTCCCCACTCTCACTCCTCCTTCCATGAGCAAAGCCTGGTGAGAACATCACCGTACCCACCTTCCAGGGATGCAGAGAGGCAGTGGTGTGCAGCCACAGCACCCCGCTGCCTGCGGAGCAGCCCACGCCTGGCTGCTCCCCTACCCCCACCCACAGCCATTCCTTTAAGCAGGCACCACGTTGTGCTGCTGCCACATTTGCGGCGGGGCCATCCGTCACCGCCGGCCGATGGGGTGACAGAGCTTTCTTGTCGAAGCGGAGAATCAATATGCCAGGAAATAATGATAATGAATCACCCTTTCACAACGCACGCCACTCGCCTCCCTTTTCATACATTTGGCGGCATGATGGATTCCAAGAGGAGGACATTTTCATGAGCTTCCTGAACCCATTTGCTTTGGAAGGAGGAAGATCTCTCCCCACCTTAACCTTGATCCTGATCCTTCATAGAGCTGAAACACAGCAGACCACTGTTGAGCAGAGGAACAGATCTCATTTAGGCAGCTCTTTCAGGAGAGACAGCATAAAAGCCAGAGCATCTGCTCTGTATGTATTGAACAGTCCAGCATCGTGTCAAAACAGTCTTACCTCTGCATCCCTACCCAACACTTGTGTTGTCTACTACACTACTGATGTCTTTCCAGGATGCTGGTGCTCCACCTCAGTTAGCTGCTTTCTATCAGTGTTCTGGGCAAATTTAAGAGCCCACTGCAACTCTGGAACTGCTGTGGCATTTGAAGTATTAAAGCCTGGCTGGAGTTCACCACGCTGGCAGAACAAAGGAACTGAAATTAAGACATTGATTCTTAAATTTAAAACTCAGCTACGCAGTTTTTCCCACAGAAGCTATATCCCATGACTTTTTCATGACCTCCACCTCTCTGTAAACTCCACAGCAGCAACTGATAAATTTCTCCAACCTTCAGAGGAGGTTTCTATATGAAATGACAGCAAAGAGGTAACACGAAAACCAGGTTTGCTCCAACAGATGCGGGAGCTGGAGTAGTTAAGGATCAGATTTGGCAATGAGAGAGTCTAAAACACCGTCTTGAGGAAGATGAAGGATTTATGAGCACAGACTGTGGGGAAGCAAGACTGATATGGTCACAGAAGACAGCAATGCTCTGGAGAGAGATGTCAGAAGGAGAAAAGGAGGGAAATGACTTCCCAGAAGAAAGGTATGAGCAAAAGTTGTGGGACATCAGTGTGGCTCCTTCCTCTAATGGGACTTGCAGGGACAGTGTTACTCTCCCTGCCCCAAAGCCTAAGGGCAGAGGACAGTTGGTTATACAGCAGGGGAAGGAGAGCCACATGTTGGGCAAGTTAAGATCACAGAAATGTGATGCAGCTTACCAGGAAGGCAAGAAAAAGTCTCTCTGGCACCTTCACTCCCCTGCCATCTCAGCCACCCTGCTAGGTTTGGCTAGCTCCTGCCCCAACCATCTCAGACACTACCACTGCCCTGGTCTCATGGCCCAGCTTTTTTTCATCAACTGGGACAGGGTTTGCTAGGTGATAACCAAAATTTACAAGTAGCCTCCTCTACCGTGGTAACAACTCCTGCCATGAAACCAGTGGAACTGCTCCTTCTCAGTCCCCATCAGCTGGTCTTCACAGACATCTGCACACCAGTAGCAGTTCACAGGGAGAAAAACGGCTCTGCACTCTGGTGTTTATCACAGATGCTTTATCTCAACATATGGGAAGGAAAGAGCAGCCAGCGAGGCTTGTTTGCTTCTGGTGGAAAATTACCCGCGTAGTTTATTGTCCTCTCTCCTCCAGTCACCTTTGGCAGAAGCACCATAAAGCCTCTGCAACCGGGACTCATCTCTGAGCTCTGCTGTTGACTTGGTCTATTAGCTTTGACAGTCACTTCTCTCTCCATTTGAGAATTTACTCTTCTGCGAGAAGGGCAGTTGCATGCCACACACCCACCCTGAAAACCTGTGTGGGCAGCATCATCTGGACCCTTTTGCAGGGCTGAATGTGTCCTTATGTTTTCAGCTCCCCTTCTCCAGCTCTCAGACCCATCAGATTGTCTCCTGCTGCCTTGATAAAGTGCTCTTTTCAGGAACGTCGGTTCCTCAGGCAGGATCTCAGCGGTCCTGTTCAGCACCGCATGTCACTCTCCATCTGTGTCTGAAGCGAACAAGGCTCTTTCACTCACACAGGCACTGCTTCACCCCACTGCCCCCCACAAACAGCACTGAAATGAGCTCCTCAGCCAACAACTCTGAAAGCAGGCATGACAGGAGCACAGCCTTTTAACTAATTCTTCATAAATATATTCACTTCTCTTAGTGAATTATTTACCCTGGGCTCTGGCAGCAGCTTTCTCTGCTCCAGAAAGGATGCAAGAACGTGAAGTAACTTTGTTGAAGAAGCTTGTCAGAATGAACATGCAACAGTGTCCTGATTTACAGTCCAATTTGTTCTTCCTTGCTACTCCTGTATGGCCTGCTCTGTGAAAGGAAAGGGGCAGAGATCAAACTGGTCCCTCCTTAAGCTGTTTGCTCAAAGCTCCATTTTTTATGCAGAAAAGAGGCCACCTTGAGGACTGTGGACACTGGCAGACTAATCTCTCTGCAGCAGATTGGAAACACAGGACTTCAGATAACTGTCACCCCCTCCTATATCAGCCTCTGCTGTAATTCTCAGACTCTGCAGCTGAAAGGACATAGCAGAGTGACTCCTGGTTTCTGCACTTCATCGACTCCAGCATGGTTGGTTTAAGCCAGCTAAGGATGGCAGCGACAGTCAGGAGAGCAGCTGAAACCTGCTCATGAAGTGAGATGATCTGAGACCAGTTCTCTGCAGAGAAGTTGCTGGGGAGTCCTGTAAAGAGCAGGATTATGGTGGAGACTGCAGAACAATCAGAGAAATTAGTAGATATGGAAAGCCAGCCTCACCAGCAAGCTTTGGAGAACCCTCTCCTAGTTCCTTCCCAGGATGCCTTCTACCAAGTTATCCTGGAAGGGGATAGGACAGAGGAAAAAAATAGAGCTTAACACAGACTCTCTGGCTATTCTTGCCCTTTACCCCTCCACCTTACTG
>NW_010287858.1:11051-19801 GCF_000700745.2 Antrostomus carolinensis
ATATAATTGTGAGATGATAGTTTGGTCAGGGTTGGGAATGCTCTGTCTCAAGGGCTGCTGTTACTTGAATAGATGTGGTATGATCTGACTGTGCTACAGGGAGAGACAACTGAGCCTGCAGCAACCAAGCCCAGAAGTTTATTCCTCTATAAAATGTCTCTTTATTAAAATACAATACTTTCTAATAACTACAATATACCATCAAGAGCAGCACATAGAGCAAATGTCTCACATGGGAACTGTCTGGGAACATTTGACAGAGACTATTCAATAACAGCAGTGATAATCATGCTACCAATGTCTTGAAAGCCAACGGTCCTCACCGATAGAGCTGGGCATCTCAGGCTGTAACAGGCTGCAATTAATCGGGTTAGCTGCTTAATACACAATAGTCCAGTGTTTGCTGCTGAGCTCCACCAAGCCCTGTCCTTTTGTTATCTTTCCTAATCCATATCCTTTCCCATGACGCTGCTAGACAGTTATTATCCAATATTATCTAATGATAAAGAGGGAGGGCTGTGCCCCAGTGAGCTGTGTCCCCTCTGCTTTGAGAAGTGCATCAGACTTGCCAGGCTCAGTCCCTTTTGCTGTGCAGTGCCCTCCAGCAACTCACCCGACCACCACCCACTTGATCAGGACTGGAGAAAGGAGTAGGAAAAAAAACCCACAACAGCTAGATATTCAAATCTCTTTAGGGAGCAATTCATCACCACCACAGATATAAACCCTCCAGGAAAAAATGAGTCTGAAGTTCAAACAGCAGAACTGAAAATACCAACAGCTCTACTTTATTGATGGCTTAGGTGGTTTAGTCTTCTGCAGGAGACACCCTGTTCCAAGAACCTTGCAAGAGACCAGGAAAGGCTGCTAAACTGGTAAAGGACTTGGGCTAATAACAGCTCCACACTTGCAAGGCTGAGGTGGAAGGGAGCTGAAAGGAAGGAAGGAGTTAGTTTGGGGATGGAACCCTTCCCATCCCAAGGGCACGATTCACCCTGCTCATGTACTTACCTGGTCACCCAGTCTGGGCTCCTAGTAGCACTGCTCAAGAGCTGGGTGAGCCAAGTAGGTTTTAGCCCTAACTCAAGGCTTTACCTTAAGCACCATCACCAGGGTTTAAAAACAAGTGATTTTTCCCAACCAGCCCTTTCTCCAGGGAAGTACAGATGACAAGGTCACTGTAGCACCCATTAGGTGCTCAGCCTCCCAAGGCAGTTTGGGCACACACAGGAGATGGCTGACAAAGCAAGTTGAGGAGCTTTTACAGTTGGGAAAGGGAAGAGAACTTGTGTAGGCAAACTCTTACACACCCACCAGCTCTAAGAGGACAGAGATCTCCAAGCACAGATAAGCCAGCAGTTCCAGGACCGACTGCTGCTCTGCATTTAACCATTGGCACTCACCCACACGAGGTGGCAATCAGTTTTGTGGCCAAATATTTAAGCTGTTATTCTTCAGAAGACTGCCAACAGCTCGATGGCTCTGGAAGCCCTCTCCCTACCATCAGCCCCACTCCACCTGGAGATGCAGATCCACCCTCTGTGCTCCTATCAGTCCTGACAGGGAAACGCCTTGCCATGCCAGCCTTGTTTCCAGATGAGCTCCCCAGAAGGCCAAGACAATGAGAGCCCATCTGTCTGGGTTCTCTAGCAGCATGGTGCTTGGGTTTGCAAGCTCCTCCTTCAACTTTCTCCTTTTAGAGACTTCAGAGGTGTCTGTCCTGGCTAGTCCCTTACCCTGGGAGGAAAAACACAGCCAGATGAAGGGCTGATCCCTGCTGCATCTCCATGTTCTTTGAACTGTCTCATTTTTAATTTCCAGTTCAGATCCCAGTGTTTAAGACTGCATTTTTCAGTGATGGAATGAAATTTTTCTTCTCCATGAGGTGTAGAAAGAGACTGCTGTAGGCTTTGTTAGCTGACGTGCTGCTTGCGATGAGCACGAGGCTCTGGAAAGAGACTAGTGACGTTTGATTATCACTTAGATCAGGAGAAAGGGGGAAAGCAACTTTCAGAGGCAAGGCTGACACTGTTAGAAACACCAGCAGAAATGACCTTCACACACAGCTAGCTCGCCCTGCTGCCAAGAACCATCCTCTCAGCCACTGTCATCTGAATCGCCAGTACACCTGGGGCGGTGCAGCTTTACATCAGCCACTGCTGCTCCAAAATCCAGGGACTTTTCATCAGGCTGGGGAAAAGGGTGTACGGTGGATCCTGCAGTAGGCATGCTGCAAAGCCTGTCCTGGCCCTCCCAGCTCAAATAGGACTGACTTTTTCAAACCACAATGCAAAGCATGGGTCAGCTTTCCTGTCCACACTGGGCCAGCAGACACGGATAAGCTGAATAAGCCACTGTCTGCATGGGAAGTTTTTTACCCAGCACAACAAACAGGCAGGCTGGCAGCTCCAGTGTTCAGCTCTGCTGCTCAGAGTGTTTTGCCGAAGGGGAACCACTTTCAGCACCACATGGCTAAAACCAACTAAAGGATGATGGAGAAGAGGCACAGATTACAGCAGGACAGAAAGTCCACATCTGGTCATTGGCATTCAGGCAAGGAAAGTTCAAGAGACCACAAATTAACAACCTAGACCACTATTTAGGATCTAAGCACCATTAAAAGACCAAACCATGTTTAACACTCAGCCCTATTTTTGGAAGAGGGGACAGCAGTGATGTGAGGACATGGGAGATGCCAGCTTGATAAATCTCAGCAGTATGGGATCCATCCTTATCCTGGAATCTGCAGCAAGACCTTTTCCCTGTTCCCTGCATCACATGGCTGTTTGATAAATCGTTTTTCCTAATAAATCTATCCCTCATTGTACACATACGGAATCCGTTGCTCTAAGTAGCCACTGAGGTGCTGTCAGGGTCATTAAATATCATTATCTGGGGCAGCTGTTCCCCAGCGAGCTGACGCAGGAATCAATCAGGCTAAAGCATGAATTTCCCCTGCACTTCTCTAAACATTGCCTTTGTTCCTCTCCATCAAGCGATGAAAAACTGAAGCAGTTCTGCCTTTATGCCAAAGTTTAGCAATCCTTATACTGGAAGGAGCCAGCTAAAGGGAAACCAATGGCAGATCAGGCAGGCGTCAGATTGTCACAGAGACAGGATGAGGTCTGACTGATGTCTTTACCAGGAAAGAGGAGGCAGGGTGATTGGAAATAGGCCAGCGAGCTGAGCAGAGATTACTCTAAAAAACAACAACAACGATGACAACAAAAACAAAACAAAACTTCCTTTAATACCCCTTAATGAGATAACCTCTTTCTCTGAAGAACATGGGGCTTTCAAACCTTTTATGTGCTCAGACAACAAAAGGGAAAAACAGACATTCAGGATTTCCACACCATCCAAGGTCAGGATTCATTAACTCCAGCTGTTCAGCATCTGAGACTTGAGGGCTTAAAATCCAACCTCATTTTCCTGGGTGACAACTGCTTAACCCCATATCAGATGTTCTCTAGAACACAGGATCTCTATTCCTCTGTACTGACTGCCAGCCACTTCCAAACAGGATCACAGAACTTTGAACTCACAGAAAAGGGACAATACCCAGCTGAAGTCAGGTCAAGTGTGTGTGTGAGGTGGGAAATAGCCTGATATCAGCGTTTCTTTCAGCTTTTCTGCCTGTTCTAGGTCAGAGATTGGTATAAACAGAGCTAATTCTGTGCTTGAATGGTCTGGACCTATGAACCAGGAGGCTGTTAACCTGCAGAAGTGCTGCTGGTGCTGTAACACGCGCTCTGTTAGCCCTGAATATCAGTTACTCTGTCTAGGATACGCAAAACCAGACAAACCTCAAAATAAGTCTCTATAACACATACACCCCTCTCAGCCTTTAAGGGCATGTACATATACAAGCCAGATGTGAGGTAGCTGCATCTTTGGATGACAAAAGCACTGCAAAAAAAAACCAAGCAGCGATGTCTTATTTCCCTTAAGGGAATTATCTGCCTTTCCAGAAGTGCTTGGCCGTTAAGATTTTGCAGACAACTCACAAGAACGGGGCGTCCCAAGGACAACACACACCGAGGGTTTCCACATCCTCTGCTAAAGCAAGGTCCAGGAAAAAATATGCAAACAGATGATAAAACTAAGGGCAGAAAGTCTGACAGAAGTGCCTTTTGTTCTCAGATCAAAACAAAGATTGTTCAAAGTCTGTTGAACACATGCTGAGAGAATAAAAAACTTACTGTTGAACAGCAACTGGTAGCTACCAGGGTTAGCCTCCACACAGGAGACACTTCCAAATCCCTTCTGCCTCTCACACAAACCAGATTAAAACTTCATCTACCAGCTCATGGCTGATGGAAAATAATTTGCTTTGGTTTAATCAGAAATTTCATCCTAAAGCAAAAATCCTTTTCCCCACAGATTTATCAGGCCTGGACAATTCTCATCAAAGATGTTGTTTTGAGAAGCACTTGCTTCTGAATAAGAATAGCTTTTCAATGTCTATAAATATCTGAAGTGTGGGGGAAGATTTATCAGGCCTGGACATTTCTCATCAAAGATGTTGTTTTGAGAAGCATTTGCTTCCAAATAAGAATATCTTTTCAATGTCTGTAAATATCTGAAGTGTGGGGCCAAATGGATGGGGTCGGGCTCTTTTCAGTGGTGCCCAGTGACAGGACAAGGGGCAATGGGCACAAACTGGAACAGCAGAAGTTCCAGACAAACCTAAGGAAAAACTTATTTCCTGTGAGGGTGCAGAGCCCTGGGACAGGCTGCCCAGAGAGGGTGTGGAGTCTCCATCTCTGGAGATGTTCAAAACCCACATGGCCACTTTCCTGTGCAACCTGGGGTAAAAAACTGCTCTGGCAGGGGGGTTGGACTGGATGATCTCCTGAGGTCCCTTCCAACCCCTGTGATTCTGTGAAGAATTATCTTGCCAAAAAGACACATCAGTAGTGTGACTCAGATTCCAGCTACGGTAAAGGGGTGGCCAAGACTCTGCCAAAACTCACCTATCCATCTCATGAGGGATGTCATGATTTGAAGATACTTGGTCTTCTGCACGTTGAAGAAGGTGAAAGGACCCAGGAGGAGAGTGAATGCTGCCTGGAAGGACAACAAAAACACACATTAGGTTAAAAACCAGAAATTCTGGTAGGAAGCCAAATTTATCAGTAAAGCAAAGCTTGTCTCCAAAGTTCACCTCCAGATACAACTGTCTGTCATGGAGCTTGCCTTGTTGCTTAATTTATAGACAACTTGGTTGAGACACAGGGGGTCAAGCAAGCTGCTGGGTATCAGAGAACATGCCTCGGGCATGAGTAGAGCACAGGATCCTCTTGGCTCTCAGCCTCTTGCTATCACTGCTACAGCACGCCTTAACTGACATATTTCAGTAAAAGCTCTCAGTGCAGCCTTATGGAACATTAAATATTAAACTGTGGCCTCTTTGTCCGGGTACATGCTCAGTTTACGTCTGGATAGCAATAGCTGTGACCAGTCTGCTCGCATTAACATTGATGGAGTGGCTTCGGGGTGTCCCAGCCTGAACAGTAATGGAGCCAGGTCTGCCCGGAACATTTTTTCCATGTTTTAAGTTGCTTGTTTTACAGCAGGAAGCTTCTAGTGCAACAGTTAAACTGTCGACTTGGAAGTTGAAAAGTGAGAGAGGGGGAAAAAATAATAAAAAAACCCCAAGAGACTCGTAAGAGTGAACTTCATTCAGCGTGGAAGTTAAAGACATTATCAGTGAGGAGAGATCTTTCTTCACTGCCCTCTTAGATGTGTATTAAGATACTAGTGTTTCTGAGCACACTAAACTGTGGTATGCAGCAATACCAGTCTGTTGCATTTCTTTCAGCTGGGTTGAAAAATCTGTCTAACAAAACTGGAAATTAGGACTATGCAGGTTCCTGTGTGAGCTTCCTCTAGCACTCTTCTACAGCACACAAGGCAACCATGCTGTCAGCCATGCCCAGAGGAGCATGTCCTGTGCAGCACCATCACCTCTGCCCAGGCACTGAGTGGCACTCGAGCCCTACTTACTCCAGACAGAAGAGAAAACACTTTATTGATCTTGACTGAGGTCTGAACGTGAATTGAGAGAAGCTACTTGTGACAGGAAGACAAAATGGGCGTTACAGAAGAGCCCTGCCCGTGATCCATGGGATGGCACAGGCTAGTGATATAGTAACAGGTCCAAAAGCTGTCAGCAAACTATCTAGAAAGCCACAGTACACACAGTACAGATTTGTTGAGCATCCCAAAGAGATTTTTAAAGACAAATACTCAACATTAATATTTACACGTTGCTCTTTTCCATGACTTCTTAAAGCAGTTCTGAAAAAAGGTGTCACCAGAAGAGAAGAACTGAGACTGAAAAGGGCAGGCTGTGGAGCCTCAAGGTCTCTGTCGACCCCGATAGAGACGGTGGCAGAACAGAATCCAAGCTATTTTAAGACTAGTACAACCCCAAGAAACCTTTTTTTGAGACAGTTTCAGGATATCTGCAAGGCAAATTGGAAACATCTTGCATCCCAAGTATTCTTAGACAACTAAAGTAAACCCAGAAGGGGAGCAGAAGAGAGAACCCTTGGTTTTCACACGTTGCTTGGTCAAGATGTATTCTGACCCAAGGCCATCATTTACACCAAGTCTGTTTTTTTTCTGCTTGGGGAAAAAAAAAAAGAAAAAGAAAAAGAAAGAGAGAGACAAAGTATGCACAGAATTCAGATTTGTGAAGCAATTGAGGATCTTTGGAGGAAACACTGAAATCACACAGAATACAACCCCACAGGCATAACTAGCAAGACAAAGGGCTGAAGCAGTCTTAATAGTTAAGACACTTCTAGTTTTAACACAGAAGCAAAAAAGCCAGTGACGAGTCTTTTTTAATCTTCTCCTTCTTGTTCCTCTCTTGTTCCTTTTTAAGTTTAACTCCACTCTCCTTCCACACTCTCGTCCACCCTCTCCTGCCCTCTACAGACTGCCCCTGCATCCTAGGATAGTGCACAAATCCCAAAGGGCAAAATAAACTTTAGACTAAAGAGAGATGTAGGTCAAGGACCCAGAGTGAAACAAGTAGACACCAAGTGTCTTACTGGAAATTATTCTCAAAGTTTGTGACTAATATCTTTCAGCCTCCCCTCCCAATACACACACACACACACACTGCTCAACACAGCCTCCCTTCAAATCATGTTAATAGCTCCTGCGTCAGAAAGAGCTGAAACAAAGAGAGACCGATGAAGGATGGCGATAATTAAGGAACAGGTGTCTTCTGCAAATTAGAATGCACCAGAACCAATTGGTAAAACAGCACCTCAAACCATGGCAAGGATTGACACAAGATTGCTGAGCACCAAAGCAGCTGTGTCCAAAATCTAGATTTGCCTTGAGCACTGAGGAAAGAGCTGCGTTAAGGTGGATTTGGGGCTCAATTGCTGGAAAGTATCAAAAGCATCACTAGGTGCTGGAAAAAACTGGGTCTCCTATGTGCTCCCTGACAAATACTAGCAAAGCAGAAGGAATTCTGGATGTCACACTCCATTTTCTGCAGTTACTCTCCAGTGTTCAAGGCATCTTAAACAACTAAATCCATCGAGCAACTCTCCCAAGTCTCACCCTCCTCTGTGGGCTTTACTGCTCAAGTCATGTCGTTGTGCCTGAATGGTCGGATTCCCCTCCCATCCTTTAAGATGATCACTGTCTTCTGTTCTTAACAAGATCCTGGAGCTGGTCCAAAGGAACCAAATGAGAGATGAATTCAAGTGCAATAGAAATGTATTACCTTCTCCACTTGACGCCCATTAGAGATCCAAGATGGATATCCACAGATCAATACAAACGATGCTGAGGCCTGCAATGACATGAGGTTGCCCTGCTTTGCAGGGATTCGTGCCAACCACCTTTAGGAAGACAAGTCACGGCACACACTGGACTGCTTGAGGAGAAAGGCATGGCAGAAGAGGACATTAAACAGCCAGATTAACATCACTTCAAAGTGAAATTTCATACAGCTCCACAGGATTCAGCACAGGTCAGGAATGAGGGGTCAGTGCCTCACTGATAACCAGGACACAAGGGGCAAGGACTCAGTCCCTGGGTTAGAGCTAATCTTGTCATCAACCCTCATGATACCGAAAGAACATCCCCTCCTGCTTCAGCAATGTGACATTGAAAGTCAGTTCCATACCAGCTAGGCCTGGTCAAGTTTATAGTCTAAAATAGTTAACAGGAGACTTGAGGGGTCGAATCTTTGATAAAGCAGTGATGCTGGAATAAACCATTTCTGTGGAGACAGCAGTGTTGTGAACAGGCCAAGAGATGGACTAAGCACACGCAGAAGAAAAATTCAACTACAGAGCACAGTGACAAAAGTTTCTGTGATCATCAGATGACCCCTGAAGATGACCAGTATGCACACAAAAAGGATATTTAAATACATTAATGAGTTCTTGGAAATGTAATGACTATGTTAATAATTTCTTGGAAAAGAAATGAATATGCATGTTTTGATAGTAGGAAGCTTTTGTAGAGGGACAAGTTAGGATGGGTGATAGGTGTAATGATCCCCTGTGCATCCGGCGCTGTAATAATGAATGCTGCTTTCTGAAACTCCAGATCAAGTCTGAGAGAGTTTCTTTGACCGGCTTTTTCAGTATCACTCAGAAGAGTCTCAAGGCCAGGAAGCCTATTTAAAAGACACCACCTCAAAAGGACGAGGCCATGATGCTTAGAAGGAGGATGTCTACTTTCTCTACCTTGCCGTGCCAGACACCTAAATG
>NW_010287858.1:19828-43291 GCF_000700745.2 Antrostomus carolinensis
GACCCATTAAGTTAATTAGTTTCATAACTTCTCCCCAAGGAAAAAGTAAGCCCAAATAAGCACCTCAGACATATACTCAAACTTTCCACCTGATGTTTTCCAAGCTCAAGTCTCCCCCAGAGGGATATAATTTACAAAGTGCTTCATTACACGTGTAATTCAAACAATCCAAAACCTACACAGAAAACCGCACCAGTCAGCCCTGCCAGAAATCAAATATGCAGAGCTCCAACACATCAAAAAGCTCTCCCAAGTTTTCCAGTTCACCTCTTGAGCTAGCTGAGATTTTTTTCCTAGGAGTTTTATCATTCTCTTCCTAAACTTCAGCAAATTAACCCAAGGCAGAATGAGCATAGTGTACACCTTGATTAAAGATTTCTCTACTAGTGAAGCAGTTTCCTATTAGAAACAAGCAGGTGTACGTGGCTGATTCATTGTTCAACTTAAGCAAGGTAAGCAGATCCTCCCTTCAGCCCAGAAGGATGTTCAGATCTATCAAATGCCATTAATATTCATGGGACGGCAGAGAGAAACCCCTTATGGTGTTTTTGCACAGACTGGCTGTTAAGAGTGGTTCTCTACTTTCTCTCCAAGCTCCTCTATTAAATGGGAAAGGTCAGACAAGTCGCCAGGCTTGCTGCACAGGGTACACAGAATCCACGCACAGCAAGTAAACACAACAGACAGAAAATTATTCTTTACTTTTCCTTCCTTTCTCATGCTGGAAAATAACATGAAGATCCAGCCCATTAATGAACCAAAAAAAAAAACCAGTGTTTTTCTTGTTTTTAAAGACATTTCCAGTCAGAAAAATTAGAATCCAATGAGTATAGAGGAAAGAACAGCAGCTTGTCACCCCGAATCACACTCTGCTCTGCAGGCTAGGAGGAGCCACCAGCAGCACACCTGCTTGCTCAACTGCTTGGGAGGGTCTTCAAGTCCATTCCTCCCACCAAGCCAAGCCACAACAGTACAGACACCAAAGTTTGGGAGCTTCTCTTAGCTGGCTACTCAGCTGACACCCCTTTCCCAGCCTCTGCTCCTGTCAGCTCTTAGTATTTCAAAGTGAAAAGTAGGCTGGTTAACTCGTGTCTTCTTGCCACAGGGGAAACCAGATGGGGCTTACCATTGCCTGGAATGTATTTTTATATATATTTTTATATTTCTAAAAGTATATTTCATTAAAGCTCTTATGTTAAAACTTGGTTACATAACGTTGTTTATTGGTTTATCTCAAAAAAAGCAAAAGTAAGAGACCAAGCGTTAATAGGACATCTGGCTGGTTTTATCAGCTTAGTTTCAGCAAAGAGGACCACCAAGAGAGCTCTCAACCACTCAGTGATGGCCAGCTAATGCCAAGAGTCTTTCAGATCATCCAAACATGCTTGAAGCCAGTCAGAGGGCTGTATTGACTAAATAGGTTCTTTCTTGACCTGAAGGGTCCATCTATCACTCTGAACCAGTACAGTTCAATAGCTTTCATCTGCTTCTCAGCGTGGGGCTTCTACAGAAGCAGCCAATACGGCTCAGGAAGCACAATTAGCATCCCAAACAGAGCTGATTCATGTATTAGATGCAGTAGTTACAGCATTATGGCTAGTGCCTGCATACATTTGCAAGAGGACCATTTGAAAACAGCTTCCTTCATAACTGTCATCAGAACTTGCTTGTTTTCATGCTCCACAAACTCATCTGTAAGAACTGCATCTGTCTTGGGTGCTTGCTGAGTAGTGAATTAAAAACAGTAGCTACTGTTTCTTATTGATTCAAAACCTGGAAACTTTCAGAGAGGTTGAGTAGAAGCAGAGTATTTACCTGAGCAAAGCAAGACCATGAAGATTAACCTCGTTAAACGCAGCAGCTACTCCAGGAGCTGAGCAAAATGAGGTTTTTTGAATGAACACATTTATGTGGCACAGGGCTGTCATACCCATGCAAAATTAGTAAGTCTCAGTATTGGGGCAAGGATCACCCAGTTTTAATATGCAGATGGTAAAGAGATGTTGCAGTGTTCTCTCCTTAGATATCTCTCCTTGGGCTGAGGTCCCAACCATTCTTTCCTCTCCTTTCCTTTTATTCTCCTCTTCCTCCTCCCAGCCTTCCTCACTCTCATTCAGAACTAGAACTCACTCCAAACCAAATCCTTCCTTGGAGGTTCTTGCTTCCCCTTGATAGAAGTGGTGCCAACATCACACACAAACTTTATTTCAGGATAGTATCAACTCTACCTCCACAGATATTGATCTTTAGATTTCACAACTGTTGAGCAATAGCACCTCTGCCCCACAAGACAGTACAGCAAGTAAGTCCACTCTAATGGGGACCAAGCTAACATTTAAAATAAAAGCTACTGGTTTCAAAATGGATCACTCTCCTTGGCAGACTTTGACACCTTGGCTGGAAAGCTGAGAGTTGAGTGCTTTATACAGGACTACAGGTACGGAGCATTCCCACAGCAAGGCAAGATGCTGACAGGAAGACACAAGCTCTACTGAACAAACACCTCCCTGAGGAAGCTTGCTTTGATTCAGTGCTCAGACACAAGGAAAGTCTCCTTGAGCATGGTAAGAAAAAGCAAGACATTTCATACACACTGTCAGGAGTGGCAATTCTGACAATCATTCTGCTTCTGCAAGACATCCCTGAGCTCAGAGCTGTTTCACAATCCAAATGAGCACTAGAAGGAACAGAAAAAACCATCCAACAAAACCAGATCACGCAAGAACAGAGATCAAACAAGGTGTTAGGAGAGCCAGGGACTGGCTGCTCTGTTCCTACCACAGGTACCCTTCTCTAGAGTATGTCTGAAGAGACATCTAGGAGAAAGAAAACCTCTAGGGCTTTTAAGGGCTTTATAGGTCTATCATCTTCAGTAGAATAGTTTCTTATCAATTGTTGTTCTTATTCACATCCTCAGGGAATTTTTAAGGCTGACTTTGGAGACAAATTTTAAATGCAAGGTGTTTTCCCCACTCCCACGTGGGACTCCTAGATAAAGAAAGCAGAGCTTCGTAACACTTCAGAGCTACTTGTAGCTACACCAGCACCTACCTGCAGCCTCTGGTAGCCCCTCTGCACCCACTTCAAGTTGTGACAACTGCTGTGCTACCCAGCAGCGGGCTCCAGCCGCTCTGCCAAGGCTTCAGTGCTTTTCAGCTAAAACATGTGAAGGGAAAAGGGTCTCGAGTGCAACACAGTGCCTCCTCTGCCATCTCTCCTCCCCTTCTCTAGGGTGACAAGGCCACATTTCTCTCCAGCATGAGCTCATACCTCAAGCTAGAGAGCCAGATGGCACGCTAGTGAGGGTGGCGATCCAAGCTTTCGTTAGTAAAGCTTTACCCCTTGCAGTGGACAGGACAAATATAAACACACGAAAGGAGTCTGATCCTTCAGGAAGGAGCTTTTTAGAGAGCAGGGAAAAAAAAAAAGAAAAAGCTGAAGATCCACAGCCTCTCAAGGCTGGAGGCAGGGCTGTAGCAAGGGCCATGCTGATAGGCAGCAAGTTATCAGCAGACAAGCAATTATGAAGCTCTTAAAGTTGGTTGAAAAAGAGCTAAACCAGCAACAGAACGAGAACTGCTCAAAGAAGTTGAGAGGCAAGAGGGATTTTTACCTTCAGATCCCATGTAGAGTCAGGAAGTCACAACGGAGGGAGGATGCAACTGCCAGACATCCCACAAGGAATATTTATAGATAAAGAAACAAGGGCAGTTACGCTTTGAGTACAGCAGGCATCTGCTGCCACAGCAGCTCCGGTAATTAACGTGCTGCTCTCGGGACACCTGGCAGAGGTTTATAGTCATAACTCACACGAAGCATATCGCTGGCACTAAGGAGCCCTCACCCACCTTTCTCCCCAGTACCTTAAGGCAGGGGGGAGGTATCCCCCAAGAACTAGGACCTCAGCTATTGCCAGGCTGGTTTTTGCCAGCAAAGCAAGTGGCATTTCACCCACCCACGGTACCCGTTAATCTGGATGCTGCTGCTCATGGCTCCTGTGCCACAGTGCTCCTTCCAAATGGAAGGCCTTCTGCAAGAGATGGAAAGAAGCACCTATATCCCCAAAGCTACTTAGTTTAGCAGATCTGAGTATGATCTAGAGATTTTCAAATGTTCTAGTTCAGCAATAGCAGCTTGCTTTTGACTGCCCATCTACCAAACAAGTGTACTTGTCCCTGCTGATGTCCTTGCAAGCTATGATCTTGCTGGGTAACCAACACACCAAGGGCCAGCCAGCAATTAAACAACCTCTACATGCAGCTCTGGGAAGTCAAGGCAGAAGCAGCACATGGACAGCAAGGTGGTACTGGAGGGTGCTGCTCTCCTCTCCCCACCCTGACTCAGACCTGCAGTCTGTTTCTGGAGCTGGCCCATCTCTGAGTACCAGAAACTTTCCACTTTGGAAAGAACACCATGGAAAACCAGTTCCTCCTCCTCTTAAAGTGAAGAAATCCAGGCACAAAGTGTTTTCAGAAAGTAATTTGGTGCAAGGATTGCAGTCCCTGGCACACCTGGGGTGTGCAGGATCACAGCCAGCAGCAAGCTTGCACTCTCTGGGGTAAATACACTTCCATTACCATTTTTCACAACAAGAGAAAGATGGAGGCCAGCAATAACCCCGAGGTGACTGGAATCTAATTTTTCATCACTGGAGTATTTATGGCAAAGCCATTTGCAGCATCTTGTAATCACTTTACCGCCTCCTTGACCCCTGGCTTCCCCTTATTCTGCATCTCCTAATTGCATCTGAACAAGCAGGAGGGAAGCAGCAAAGTGGATAGATGCAGGAGAGCTGAATGGTTGGTTTGTGATACTTGGAAGGACAGCAGAGGAGTTGCAGAGCCAGGTCTGGCTGTACCCCTCACCACCAGCTTGCTCTGACCTCCCACGGGCTGTGAAGCTGAAGCCTTCCTCCTTCCTGACATCAGGTAACCTTGAGGAGTCATCCCCCGCCTCCCCCATTTATTAGTGCGGTAGGAGAGATTAATGAGTTCCTTCCAACAAAATGTGAAGGCATAATCATTATACACAGACACTGCCCCAAATTCCTGCGTGTTCAGAGCCTCTCCTGGCAGGGTATTGGCAACTACAACCTTTATATTGACTACAAAAGTCTCTGGGTTAGACAGCATAAAGCAAGGGAGACGTGGACCAGTGTGACACGGATGCTCAGAGGGCCCTGCAAACATGTCAAACCACCAATTGCCAGGATTAGAAGGTACTTGGGTTCAGCAAGGATGACTGCTCCTGAAGGCCACTAACCCCTTGTCTGCCACAACACAAGCAGTGCCTCCACCACTAAGCCACTATTCTTCCTCTTTACTTTTTCCCCTACAACCATCTCAGCTGAGTTTCACCCAATTCTTCATCTGCCTGGGGGATGTAATTTCAGGGACAGCATCCTTGTGTCAGGCAGGAGTTGCCCAGAGGGAAAGGAAATGTCCCACACTTCATGACTACTTTGCAGCAGCACAAAAGCAAGAGATAAAGCCCCTGTTGTCTGGGGCTAGCGGGGAATCTGCTTGCTCCCAGCCTCCTCCTTTGCCTTCTCTGTTCCATTCACATCAAACTGGTGCAACAGGCTTCAGAGATCAGCTCTGCCCCAGAGCATTATACCGACTTCAACTTACAAGATAAATCCCAGCTGCATTATTTGTATTTATAGTCCTGCTTACAGAAGCATGAGCCACGTGCAGGATTTGCTGATGTAGTCCAAAAATCCACATTTTTGGACAAGAGTGTCAGTGATCTCACTCAGACATAAAGTGCAATTTAGGAGGATATTAAGAAGTTGCAGACTTATTTAGAAGTATAAAGAGATACCAGTCTGTCCAGATCTCTTCCTTCCACAGCCTCTGGTAGTGTTCAGCGTGGTGTAACTGCACAGTTCTGCAGCCCTGGTGCTTTCTCCCTCTATATTAAGGAATTAGTGATGATTTCAGAGCAGAAGAGATCAAGACTGTTGTCTTACTGAATGAAAACACTGACACAAATCAGGCAGGCAGTAAGATCAGACCTCTGCTTAAAAACAAAAGTGGTGTTAAAGTGCTGAACAAAATACTGGATAATACAAGAAAAAGGCTGGTATTGCATCTCCCAGGGGAGTGCTTAGTTGAGTTAACAGGTCTTCTCCAATTCTGGTTTCTAGGATGCGGTCACTATCATTGCATGAAATAACACTGCACAGGGGAAATACATTTCTTACTTATTTTCTATAAAAGTGTTCAAAAAATGAAAGATCTGTGAGTCTGCTGGAACAACCTAGTCCAAGAAAGGAATTTTAAAAGGCCCTTTTTAGACCTGTAAAGCTTGGTGCAGCGAGTAGGTGATCACAGATATCACTTCTGACACCTGCCCTATTCAGGAGAGATTGGTCTCCAATATCGAGAGACAACAGCATCAGCCTGGGTGCCTCGCTGCCCAGGAGAGCTTACTCCAAAGGACAGCTTTGTTTAGGAAAAGCAGCAGCATGGTCTCTCAGCAGGGGCTGCAGTTTGAGCCCAATAAACAGTGTTGGTGAGTTTGTAATGGCAAGAAGGGCACAAAAGCAAACAGAGATCTATCTAGAGCCACTTCTTTGCCCCATTTGTTTAGCTGGCTTGCTTCCAAGGTTCATGCCCACCATCCATCATCACATAAGCCAAACCAAGCACTAAAGTGAGCAGGACACTCTTCTACGGGGAAACCAAGTGCACCTGAACTCACCAGTGGCCTCTGCCTGTCACACCAGCCACTCTGCTTTTCTTCAGAGCTGGTGGCACCTGCAGTACATCTGGCCAGGCATCCAACCAGCAGCACAGCAGCCTTCCCTTCCACATAGCCCTTGCCAGCCAGCTGGGATGGCAGGGGGGAAGGACTGGCCCTTTGGAAAAGCTCAGCATCCAAGTGACAGTGCAACCCAAGCTCCACTTAAGGAAAAAAACCCACTTCTTGTTGTGAAGTGAGCAGACAGCTCTGTGCAGAAAACACATTCCAGTCCCCTGCACTATTGATTTTCCTGTGAAAAGAGACAAGCTAATCCTTTAAACTCAGTTGCTTCAATTCGTGATCTTGAAGTTGCTTCACTATTGTATCGAAGGCTCACCTTCCTACTCAGCCCTGGCAGCAGGGAAGTTTGCCTTCTGGCTGATGTTTCTTTTACTCAAAACACAACCAGTTACAAGGAAAGCAAGAAAAATCACACACCAGAAGCTGAACTCCAGCTCTTGGGTCACCAGTACGACAAGTTTATATTCCACTTTCACAACACTGCACTCCTGCCAGCTCAGGAAAAACCTCTTATTCACAAGGCCAGTTATTACCTGAAGTTCCCTTTGCGTTAAGAAACACGAGGGGTGTGGGAATCTCTGAACAGCTAGTTTATCTGTCACAGGTATATGATGAGTGAGCAATCGAAGTAATTTATCGACAAGCCCACAGAAGAAGAATGGGCCAGGATGAAGGCGGGAGGATTTATACCATATTAAAAGGCTATGTGCCAATTTCAACCTTATTAGTTTCACAATAAAAAAGTTGAGAATTGCTTTCCCATCCCATACCCAGACACCATTTATTTGAAATGGACTTGGCTCCTGTCCTTCTTCCACCACTTCAGAGTAAAGCAGCAACTTAACTGACCTTAACTTTTTGGAAACTGACTAGATGAGAAGTATGAGAAGACTCCAATCAGCCCCTGAGACCGGGCTTTTAGCCAAGCAAAGCTGTATTTCAGAGGCACCTGTAACAAACAGTTAGGGCTATTGATATTTATGCTTAATGCAGTACTAATTTCTCTCCTACCACAGCCATGCCTCAAAACTAAGGTGTCTGTACATACAGAAATGGCGTAATATTCTAAACTCTTGGAGAGGCTTTTCTGTTTTGAAGGCTTTCAGAACTGGATCGATGCACAGAAGTAGTTGCTGCCTTTTTTGTACATTTATTTCTACTTCTGTATCAGTATCATAATCAAACCTATCAGAGCATTTGTGGTAGGCAATATAATGTGGTGTCTTTGGCAAGGTCTTCCCATGAATAACCTCTTACAGGACATGCAGGGTGACATGCTAATAATGTCCCAGTCCTGCTCCATCCTTACTGTAAGCTGGGGTAACCTGGAACATAACAATGCTACAGTTTAAGCAACTTTAAACAAGACAATGGCTTCACACCAGAAGGATAAACTTGTCTTCCTTTCCCCTGGCTCACCCTGGGAGCCCAGAGCAAGCACCCCAAACCTTTTTGATTGCTGTGCTGTGAAATCAGCCCTCCCTGCTCGACACCTGCTACTGAAGCAGCTACCTTACCCACCGCTGGTTCTCAAGGTCTCTAGACACTGAAACCTGGAAGAATAAATATCCAGAAGACAGCAGCTGTGACCCATTTACTGCCGGATGCTGCTGCAGGGCACAGCTGAAGAAGGCAGGGCAGAGGAAAAGTGCTTGCTGCAAAGGGAACAAGCGGAGCAAACCCAGGTGTCCTTGGAAGAAGGCACTCTGCTTGCAGCACTGCTCCAGCTCTGTTTCTCCGGCTCCCAGATGGCAAGAGACAGCTTAGATCAAGCATGGATGTTCAAGTACTGCCATGAGGGCTCCCCTCATATCACTGCTGGGAGGTAAAAAAATAAAACAGAATAATCACAAAGAAAGCCCACAGAGGCCAGAAGGCAACACTGAGCTGGAAACATGGATAGAGAGAGGCTACAAGAGTCTCACGCATTGAACAAGCTGATAAAACTGCTGTAGTGCAGAAAAACTTATCTGGAAAGATGCATTTGGACAATAAAAATCAGAGGTAGCTTTACCCAGAGCAGGGGGTGCACACACCACACACAGGCAGCACAGGCAGGAGGGAGGAATGCCCAGGAGGGAAGCAGAGCACATACGTGAGCGGCACAAATCACGGCGCTCCAGCCTACAGCCAAAGAGGGCTGGGAAGGCAGACGGGATCTACAGCAACACTTATCGGTTCAGCCTTCGCATTTGCCGATTAAGTTCTGCTGGCACTGAGCAATTGGACGTGTCCTCAGACCACCTCCTCACCCCCCTGCACAGCCTCCCGCGGCTGCAGCCCGGCCCCGCTCTGGTGGCTGGGTATTTTGATCAGAGTGTCAGGCTGGGGTGACATTGTCCCCTCCTGAAGAGGGACAGTGAGCGCCCGCACGCCCGCTCATTTTATTTACTGCACAAGCACGTTTCCAACTGGGATAATCTCCATTAAACCATCTGCGCTCCTATCTTCGCTCGGCCCGCACCCGCTGGGCTGCCTGCGATACTGCAGCATCTGTGAACCGGCAAAAGCGGATGCCACGTCCCTTTCCCAATCAGCTAAAAACCCAACGGAGACTCAGACGGAACAGATGCACCTGGTAGCTCTGACATGCTACTGAGCCAGGCTACCAGGAGTACCTGTGCCAGTGCCTCTTCTGAAAGATGTACAGCTTCCCTTGAGAATTTAAGCCATTTCCTTTCCATCATGGGAAGACACCGTGCCCCAAATTGCCAGCAGAGGAGGGCTGAGAAGAGAATAGAGGTTTTAGCTCCAACGGCTGCCTTGGTGCAGAAGACAAGTGCCGTATGCCAGGTCATGAGTGCACTTTGGATCAGACACTCTGAATGGCTGCTGATCCCCAGGATTTAATCTCTTATTTATCTCAGTATCTGCTTTCTAGAAACAGGGACATTCCTCCATCACTGGAACAGAAAGACAAGAAAGTGTTACGATGAGAGATCTGTAACTTAAACCTGAACCAACCCCTTCCTCACAGCCTACACAGAAGACACCCAGCTGATCTTACAGAAAGCACGATAGAGCGACTGCGTTCAGCACAGAGAGAACTCAATCCCATCCTTAGCATTGCCATCGAGACAGCCAAGGGACTCGGGAGTCACTTCAGCAGTCGAGGACACGCCAGCATGGTGGTGACAGATCTGAAGCGAAGACAGAAAGCCATTGATCTGCTTTAACTGTGATCAGTGCTTGCCTTCAACAAGGTCGCTGGGCCAGCTGACACGTGCCTTTCTGCCAGCTGATTTGCCCTGCGTGGTCTTTCCCTCACAGGTGTGGAACAGCACCACAAAGGTTCACCTTTTAAAGCTCCCAGGAATCCTATGGTCCCAAAGAGGTGGCAGATATTAGCAGCAAGCATTGGGACAGGAGTAAAAGTTGATTTCGGTATTTCCTGCACTTGCCTTCATTTATTTGTTTTGCAAACGTTTATTTTCCAAGGCAATTTACAAACAAAAAGCGAGCTAATAATTTGTTCAGACAAAGGTTAATAGGGGCCTAGTGGTCTCTGAAGACTCTGCAGTCACACTTAGGAGTGAAACTACAGAGTAGCAATAAAGATGCTGCACAGACAAGCAAGTCTCCAGAGTAGAATTTAATCTGTCTAAATATTCTCATTATGTTCATAGTTTTCAGCTTCCGTTCACAATGATCAGAACACAGAGAGCTTCCAGAGGCTTTTTTGGACGATAAACCATGAAATGGGATTTTTTTTTACATCAGTCATTATTCCTCTCTCCACCCCCAGCTCGAAGAGTCAATGTTTGAAATGTTTTTTGTTGAAAAGACGACATAGCATTGGGAGGGAGTTGACAGGAGGAAGGCAGCACAGATCTTTGGCAGACTGGTGGTACTTGGCACAAGAGAGCTCCCATTGGCACCGTTTTCCCAAAAAAACCCTCAAATAGATTATTTCTCCTAGTAGTCCAAAACAGGCTTTCTGTGGGGTCACACACAGAGTAAGAAATACAATACTACATCCAGAGACTGGCTTCACTGGAACAGGCAAGGGGTTCCAGTGACATCCACCCATTTTGCTCCTAAAAAGTCACTTAAACCTAAATACAGTCCTAAGATGAGGTGAGAAAACTAGAGGCAGGCATCTAGGACAAAAGGGCTGATCCAAAAACTCAGCTGCTTTCTTCTGGGATCGCAGTGTCCATCTGTCCCCTTGCCACAGGGGAACTTAGCCTGCACAAAGAGACCTTGTTTGTCCACTGAAACGTGGAACCTGAACTATTCCAATAAGCATGAATTCAAAAAAAAGAAAAAGTCAAGAAAACAGAGCAAGTGCTCTATGGGTACGATCCCCTGGGACCAAGAGAACAGCTATGATCTTGCAGCATCTCACTCCTCACTTTCATCTTGTCTTTTCCTCCTCAGACAGGCAGGTTGCAGCTTTTCTTGCGTGTTCAAGACTCCGTTTCTATACACAAGAAGCTTAGACACAATTTGTAGAGATAGCTACAAATTTATTAGATTTTTTGCTTGAATTCAAGCGACTTCCTACCCCTGTCCTCCCATTGCCAGGATTCTCTCAGAAAATTTAAGAGTGTTAACTACCAGTCACTAGCTGTCCACACTGCAAACAGGACAGAGGGGGGAAAATACTAACCAGCACAATCTCTTCAGAGGCAGCGCAAACTTGAAGATGTGTCAGTGCTACAGGTCTGAATGTTTCATAAATTATTACACCTCTTATCCCTCTCTAGGTAAGTTGTCATCATTTTTGTTTTCTGGAGAATAAAACCACATAGGTCAAGCAGGTAGAGGGACCAGCAGAGCTGGAGGTAGAAGTCCCAGTTTACCCCCATACTCATCCAGGAAGAAGTATTAAGAGACCTTAATAAAAACCCAAAACTCAGAGGTAATGCTGACACCCAGCAGTGTCCTGAACATAGTGACTCTGGGACTCCCCACCTTCCAGCAACCCACCACACAGACTGGAACCTTCTCCCACAAACAATCCTTCCCTACTTCTAAGGGGGAGCACCGAAACCCTCATCTCAATTACTGAGCAGGGAAGGATTAACCACTGCCAAAGACTTTGCAGATATTTATTCTCCAAATCCACAAGAGAAGACAAGCAGAGGGAAAAGCTCCTCTGAGAGTTATGTACACAGACAGAAAGTCTAATGCTTACACAGTCTTAATTATTTCATTTTTCAAGTTCTAACAACAATTATCTTCATGAATTATAGACATAATATCTGAGATGCAGGCAGTAATTAATGCACGTCTGCCTTTTTTGACTAGCTCCTTCTGCTGGATCAGAGAGAGTTATTGAAATTCAGGAAGGAAATCTTCAATCTTCTGGAAGTTTTAAAGAAATAGACCAAGACACAATTTAATAAAGCAATAATATTTCTCTTAAATAATTAACTAGGCTTTGACATTCACTAATATTTCTGAGGCCCAGCTCTTACTTTTGCAATAACACTGGAACAAGTGCACTCAAGGCTGTGATCCACTGCAGGTCCAAAATGTACTAAACTGCAAAATTGCTTCAAATAGGCTTTACCTCTGGATTTTTCTGCACACAGACATTCATCTTCACTCTTTTTTCTTAAAATTCTCACTGAGACCCTTAACAGAAGCCACACTATGCAGCACTTCTATATCTCCCTCTTCTCATTTTGCCCTACTGACATCTGTCTCCAGGTATGAGCGCTCAGCTCTCCCCAAGCTCAAGAGAAGCAATGTTTATCATCCTTTGGGAGAAACCTTGGTTTCACAGCAGAACCACAGCACAGTAACAGATGCAATAGACAATCCTAAACTAGACAGAAAGCTATTACTAAAGCAGCATATAGCACTGGATGTTGTTTAAGTGGGCTGTTTCCATCATCTCTCAAAAAGCAGATTCTCCTGCAGCATAAACAATTTTATTCATATAAAGAACACACTCAAGAGAGCTTAATATACTCCAGTATATTGACAACAATTATGTCAAAGCAGCAATTACTTAGCCATGCACTGGAAAAAAAACCAACCTAAAACTAAAAACAAACACCCTTTGGCATGGACATATCACCTGCTTAAGCAATATAAAACTACACAACAAGGACAGAACTCAAACTCAGAATCACAAGGATCGTTCTGATGGCCACCAAATTAAAACACAACCACGTCACCAAGAATAGTGAGGAGACATTTGGCCAAAAAGGTCAGACTGAACCAAAAGCTTCACTTCACCTCTGTTCACTTGAACCATGTTATCTCCACAGTCACAGGAAAAAACAAAACAAAACAAAAAACCCCTATCCAGTAGAAGCAAAGTTTAGATGTCAATAATGGTCACCCCAGTTTCAGACACTCACCAGGTACAGTCTGTAAGCATCAATCCGTCGGATCGGCCCCCAGCACTTGTCCGTGTCGTTATACTTTGTGCCGTCTCCAACACTGCAAGAATGGTTGCCAGTAGCGCTGCTGGGAAAGGAGGGAGAAACAAAAGACAATAATTAACTGTCTTTAAGTAATTAGCAGATGTCTTCCCCTCTCCTGCATTCAGGAAAGAAGAATGATCAGAGACCTGAAATCCTCATTCCACCTCTCCCTCCTTCCTTTGTTTTCTGGACTGTGGAACAGTGCAAGTCACTCAGTACCATGCAGTTAAAGGCAAATTCTTGAATTGCCTGCAGTTAATTTACAAGTTTGGCCATTTATTCATCAAGCCAGTGAGTTTATGTCATTTATGGATCACTGAGGTTTTCCATTTCCAAGTTATGAGTCCAAATCCAGCCCAGATTTGGTCAAACCAATCTCTTCCATTATCTGTTTCTTTGAAAAAGGAACTGGTCCCGGTCCAGAGCTAAGTCCGTGTAATGTCACCACAGGCTTGGTAAGCATCACACCTCTCAGCTCTTAGCCAAAGAGATAGAGAAGCTAAAATATTGCACAGAGTATTGCAAACTATTGAGCAACGAGCCCCATGTCTGCAAGTGCTGAAGCTGGAAGGACACCTGAGGACTCATCTGAAATCAGGTCAGCTACTTTTCAGGCAGGCAGCAGGCACTCGGGTGGGGAGAGCTGTCCTTGAGTCATTTCTCCACTCCTTTCTTTAGAAAGGAGAGCTGATCCCAGTCAGACTTATCACCCCATCAAATCCAAAAGCCTGCTCTCTTCTCTCTTAGCACACAACCCCACAGCAGTAAGCACACTTACCAGGTCACTTGCATGAGAGAGACGGGTACAGCTGCTGCATAGATCGCCAGGTCTCCATAGAGGTAGATAATTATGCAGAAATAGAAGAGGTTGACACCCACTGCAAGAAAAGGAAATATTATTCAGAGACAGCAGAGTACACGTGGACTCTTGAACTCTGTGCTTCAAATAATAAAACTTTTTCAAGGTCTTAAAAATAAACCACCATTTGCCTCTGTAGTTTACTTCTTTCTGCAGCAAACTCCACCATCAGCAGCACAGAGAACTCAGCCACAGCACAGGAACTGACAGGACACGAGCCTCTGAGCTCAACTCTGCCTCCTTCAATACCTGGCCCTGACACTAGGCCCTCTAGTTCAAGCTCATCCTCCAGTTGCTGGTCAAGACCAACAGGTCTCGCATAAGTCATCTGCCAGATGGAGCTGTCACCTTGGAACACCCACAGGCAAACATCTAGGTGATGCTCACAGACCTGGTGTGAGCACAGCTTGACGAACAGTGCAACAAAGAGAGTAGATTCTTTTAGTCTCTGCCAATTCCAAATCCTCTGCTTGCAAACCTGCAGGACCTTCACCATAGGGATTTGGCCCCACAGAGCTCAGGTTCCACAGGGCTGAAATGAAGCTGCTTTGGGAGATTCTCTGCCACCAGCAACTCGAGCCAAGGTTCAAACCTGCAAAGCTTTAAAAGCATTTTTGCAACTCTACTGCCACAGTGTATGCTGCTCCTGCCCCGTATTTTCTTGGGTGCTTTTTTTTTTTCCTATTTTTTTCCCCCTTTCATTTCTTAAGCTTGCCTTCACCTATGAGATTTTTTTTTCTTTAAAAAAAGGTCCTACACAAGTTAACTGGGTGCACAGAACAGCCTTACTGGGGCACAACAAGACACTGCTGTGGAGGGCTTAAATCTGCAGGGATAAAGAAATGTTTGACGAGGCCCGGGGATTCTTTTCTTCCAAGCAAGGCAGTATAAATCTTACCAAGGAAAAATAAACTGGAACATATTTTAGTTCAGAGACAGGTGAGCCACAAAAAAAAATTTAAAAAAAGCCTCAGATTTGTTTCATTTAGAAAGTTGACATTGAAGGAAAACAGCTCAAGGAACCTGCCCATACTTTCAAGTTGCAATGCCACCTGATGCTTAATCCCAATGCAGCCTGAGCAAATCAACTCACCTCTCCACATCTCGTATGTGACAACCAAAGAGCATCCCTGAAAAAAGTTACCATTTCCACAGTGCTTGCATGCCCCAAAGTTTTGCCATGTTTTGCCATCACACTGCCCCTGGATCTCTGGATGTCAGGAAACATTAAAAGGCATTCTCCTTCGTTTAAATAGATTATTCAATATGCTGAGCCTACTTAGCATAAAACATTCCTAAGAAAAGGGCTGTACTGGGAAAGCAGCAAGAAAATTTCCCTGCAGCACACTAAGCCAGGACACTGGGGTTGTTCCTGGTTTGTCTAAACAGACAAATGGAGATCTTGCAGAAACTGTCAGATCATTTTATCATTTTATTGTCAGATCATTCAGTTCCCCCCTTATTTTATTCCCCGTGAGAGATTTAAGATGGCTTCACAGTTAAGGAGTCTTTGCATTGTTCTAAAGATGGCAACAAGCTACCTACCAGTCTTCTCCAACTTCCTGTTAAAAAGGGTTAAAGATTATAACAAATATCTGACTTAGGACAGAAGCTGCAAGACACACGAAGTGCAGGACTAGACAGATCCAGATATAGATTCTGTTTTGGGGATCTGATACTGATCTCGGGTCTCAGCTGCCCCCACACACACAAAGTCAGGCTCACACGACCAGCTAAGCCACAGGAGCATCACCAGGTACCCACGAGCACACACTACACGCCCTTTCCAGTACCAGCTTCTCTATCTGTGGGAAGGCCAGTTGACAGTCCTCTCCCAAACTCATCCTCTTGAAGGCCCAATGACTTCCACATCAGTTCTTTTATAAACTGCTACTGACCCTCCCTGATCAATAATTTCATTACTGGACACAAAACAGGAAAAAAAAAAAAAAAATCAATGATTTCCTGTGGGGAAACGGTGTGATAGATGTGCCCAGAATCTATTATTGCAATAAATGACTGCTCAGTCCCAGGAGAAAGCACCCAACACTGCAAATAAAATAAAATAAAATAAAAATTTAAACCCCAGCAGTTCTACAGAGCCAGCTCTTTCCAAAGAGCATACAGACCCTTCACAGCCTAAACCTATGGCAGCTCCCTTTTAGAAAGCAGTCTGAAATTGAGATTTATCCCCAGCATACCTCCCAGGACTGCAGATCCAACTCCTGTCAGACTGTTGAAAATAAAAGTCAGTCAAGAGAAAGGAGAGAACTCACTACAAATCAGAAGTCTATTGCAAAGCTTTCACCAGCCTTCCCTCCAAAAGCTGTAAAGCCCTCAGATACCTTGTGTTTGAATCCATACTTTGTATATTGCATAAAAACCCAATCAGACATTTGGTGGCTGTGAAACTGCAGAGGTGGGTGCCTGTAGCTGGGAGTTCCCAAGTGTGGCCCAGTTTCTCACCCCTAGGCAGTAGCGACTGGTCACTGAGCAACTGTCCTCATCAAAGGCCTCTCTGTGCAAGCATCAGAAGGAAGCACTCCAGCAAGGATCTGCAGAGGGAGGTACTTGTCTCTTCTCTGCAACTGCTCAGCAGACCAGAGGGTGTCTCTGAACCAGGACTCAGCAATAACACAGGGAGGAAGCCTCATGGCTGAGCACAGAGGAAGGGAAAGCAGTAAACGAGTTACACTCATCCAGGAGCCTTCACTGTGTGTACCTCACATCTCAGCTGGAAATCACAAGTTGTTCCAAGCTTTGGCCTGCAGCTCTTCTCCTTCCTGCAGAGAGACCCATCCCTTTGCACTGGGCTGAGTAGGTCCTGGGGAGGATCCCTAACACAGAAATCAGATAACTCTGGCTAAAGCAACATTAAGAAGAGGGATTAAGATTTCGAGTACTAAGCAGTTTGTGTCACTTTGTTAGGAAGTGGACATCGATGCCTGACGGGAGAGAGGACGTGTATTTCCAGCACCCTCTCCTGGCTGAGTAGCAGCCAGCATCCAGGCAGGGAGGTCCAGAAGGCAACTGCTGAACGCCTGGCTGGCTCTGGGTGGTTGTGGCCATCTCCCTCTGTGAAGCACATGCAAAGCAGGAGCCTTCTGGAACTTGTTTACCGGAGCACTCTGCCTCCTGGGAGCTCAACAGGCCTCCACAGCTGAATCCTCAGCAATTCATAGTGCTTGCTCTCAAAGCACTTCCCAAATACTGCTGATGGAGATGACAGGGAAGAGTCCACAGTGTTTTACAGTTGGCAAAGCACAAGCAAGAAAATTTGCCTGAAGTCAGAGCAAGCCAGTGCTACAGGCAAGACTAGGGACAAAACATTTCTGAGTCTCTAGCCCACACTCACATCACCTCTCCTCTTCTATGAGTAGAAAAGCAGCAGCCTGATCCAAGGTGGATTATTTTGATAGTCTTAAGGAATTTAAATCTACAAAGGCCCAGAAGAGGCATGCAGGGAAATTAAGAAGTTTGGTTGTTTTTTTTTTTTCAATGGGACTTTAAAATCAGAAATAATATAGTTCAAAGAATCTTCACTCCTGAAGCGCAGCTGTCCTTTAGAGGCAACAGTCTTATGCTGGCATTAAAGCTGATGGAATGTAGTGGAAAAAAACAGCCCAAGGCACCTTTGTAAGGTAGCCAGTGAACAAGAGAAAATGTCACTTTCCACGAGAAATGGGGCCTCACAGGCTGAGAACTGCACAACCATGGTGTCCAGTGGCTCTGCACAGTATTTCAAACGTACTGGTTTACAAGTTTCAGAATACCTAACACTGTAGTTTGTATTTCTATCACATGCAGCAATGGATGTGGCTTTATTGCAGTACAGTTACAAGTTTATCTTCTGGCATACAAGAGATATTTAAAAGCAAAAAGATGACAGCTGCCTGTCATATGCACACCAGGGACCCTTTCAGCAGTTCATATCCCAGCAGCTCTCTTGGTGACCCCTCAGACATGTGCAATTCTCAGAAGCTCTCCCCACAAGTCTCTCCTTCAGACAGATATTTACAGGGTTCAGGGAAGCCCAAACACCTTATTCTCAAATGCTACAACCAAGATGGAACTAGTGAACAGCACAGCTGGGCTCTACTGCTTTAGACATCATGGGTAGATGCAGTGCAGAGTTAGGTTAAGGGCAGTCAGAAAAGGCACTGACTTACACTTACCTGTCTCAAGAAACTGGGCCCATAACCTGCAGTATTCTGGTTAGTTCTGCTACCACCACAGCACCCTCCCTTTCATGAGGGCTCTGGCCCACCTGGCCCATAAATACTCTACTTTCTAGAAACACCACACAGAGGGATGAGTCCACAGAGAGAAGGAATGACACTTTTGGGTGGAATTATGACAAACTCAGGATGTAAACCCACACCAAGAAGCACGCAAACTTAAGGAAAAGCCATACACACAATGTGCAGGAGGACCTGAAGGGACTTTTGAAAATGTGAATCACTTACCTTTATTGAAGAACATGGAAGCCATCTGGCCCATTTCCACTCTCTCAGTGATTTCAAAGATATTGGATGAGCCACGTCTCTCTGCAAGTTGAAAATAAGAAGTGTTTCTAAGCAGTCCCTCCAATAAACCCAGAGACTAGACTATCTGTAGACACTCAGGAAGCTCTAGCAACAGTTTGAAGGACAGTGTGTATGACTCCACAGCTGCCGAGTCACTGATCCAATTACTCTGCTGAAGTTAGTTTAAAAGCGTTTTCAAAGTAAGATGTTCCCATCTTAGTGACCTGGTAGGAAAAGATCTTTATCAGACTGCAGAAGGTGAACTGAATTCTCAATGAGGCTTCTCTTGCAAGTGCTAAGGACTTTGAGATGTGAGCAAGTGGAGTTAAGGGTGAAACGGACAGAAGAGTCCTGCTCCACTTGCTGGAGCCCACTGGGACACTGTTTGCAGAGGAAAGGTCTTAGACTCAATGAAAGCATGAACTGGTACTTACGAACTGACAGGATAGGTCGTGTCTCTGCTCGCTCATAACCATCTTGTAGGAGAACGTCACTGTCAGATACTCCAGAGGAAGAATCCTCATCATCCTCCTGGAAGGAAAGACCATACCACTGCTGAGATATCTGCTACCCACAGTACAGTCTGTGGCACCACCAATGTCATGGCTTCACTTCCAGTAACTCAAAGGAAGGTCCCAAACAGGGATGGGCAGGACCTGGCAATACCAGGGAGCCCGTGGTTCAGGTGTGGGATGCTGTGGAGAGCAGAAAGCAGCACTAGCAGAGCAGGATGAAGTGAGTGACAGGCTCTGCTGTCCTAGCCTAGGTCATGCACACAGCAACAGTGGCCAATTCATGTAGTGATATGTGGCACAGGAAGTTAGAAACTTCTGGCAGATCTGCAGTGTTGTGGAACTGGGAGAGGAAGAAAAAATACAAACATATATAGTCTTTGCTAGTCAGAGCAGACAGGTCTAGCTCCTAACTCCAACCCACTAACATATAGGCAGGGATCTAAATCAGTGCAAACAATTAAGCCTCACATTGATCCAGAAAAGCCACAAAAAACAGGATCCAAAAAGTTTCACAGCAAGGACATACTTCAGGACTGTCCACTCCCTGAGATACAGCCCGAGCGACAGCAAGGACATTCCAGCCTGTCCCAGTTAAATGACTTGAGATCAACAAGGATTTACAGATTTCAACACACTCCAAATGGCACCAATATATTGTCTGCCACCTCTCCACATTCACTGAGCAGCACTTCTGGGCAAGAAGAACACAATCAGTAAGAAATGTGAACAGCAAAAGAGATTTTTCAAAGCAGGAACAGAAAATCTTGTCTTTAATGAGCAACCCCACAGGGAACTAACAGCCGTATTTTATACAGCAAAGTTAAGTACAGTAGAAATTTATTCCTTTAGAGTTACTAATGAGGCAAGGCAAAGATGTAAAGGAATCTCAGGCAAGTCCTACAGGATAAAAGAACAAGAGAAAACAGGAAATTAAACCCCGCACGCACCTTACGTTTTTCCATTCTCTTCCATCGCAGCTGGGCATTTGCAGCAGCCATGGCTTCCACCACGAAGGTCGTAGTCATATAGCTAAGAGAGAGAAATTCAACTGAGATCAATAATAGTCAAGAACTGTCACTGAAGGGAGATGGAGAATTATTCCCACCTCTTTGTAGGGGCAAACAAACAAACCAAAACCAACCCTTTCACCAACTCACACACACACACTGGTTTTGATACAGTGCTTCACCTCAGTTTGCTGCTCCCTTCTGTTTTGAGATTAAGGTGTTCAAGCAAACCACAAGATGCAGTAAAATATAATGTGCCTCGAGATAGAAGATACTTTATTTTGGAAGGCACTTTCCTAGTGTTTCTGTGGGTCAAAGAAGGCAAGCGGACTTCCCCCTTTGTTAGAAAGCACGCTTTCAGTACTATTCTGAAGCTCATCTGTTAGGGCCTGTGGCAAAGGTACTAAAGTCCCTTAAAGAATTTTACAAATGGCATCAGAAGCAAAGCAGCCATGTAAGACCAAGGAGCAGATCACACATGCATGCAAATATACTTTGCTGGAGGCCAGGGGAAAAGCTGTCCAGGGAGACAGCGAGAGCCACTGATGGAAGGAATATCATTATCTCAGCTAAAAAAGAGTTCTATAATAATAATAAAAAAACCCCAACCCTCAAATCAATCTTATTTAAGGCTTTAAAGCAGTTTCTCACTACTTCAGGAACTGGACTCACTTATCAAGCTCCAAGGAGAGATTAGTTTTGCAAGAATAAAAGAAAGAAGCCCTGTCCTGGGGCCCATGTAGCAATTTCCGCCTCGAATCTTCCTGCACTGAAGGTTTCTCAGCGGGCATGAGGAAGTCACAAGCACCAGAATTTTGTTGCCTCTGCAACAAGGCAAGGCAGCTCCCACGGCACGGAGTACTTTGAGCTGTGTCTTCTCAGTTTAATCCAGCGCAGTTTGTGCACACAGGTTTGGAGGCTTGTGCTCTCCTGCTGACCTTGAAAGATTATCTGCTGGTGCTGAGTTTCATCACTGAATTCACACTTTTAACCTAACGTATCTAAAAGGAATTGTTTCCAAAGCTCCCAGTTACTGGTGCTCCCATAGTTTACATTTTTTTCAAGCCTTTGCAGCGTACAGCTTTGAGGTGGGGAACTTAAAAGCATCACTGCAGTCAGTACTGATGGGACAGTACCTCTATACAGCAGCATCCAGCAGATCCAAAAAGCACTGCCTCCAAATCAACAGCACATTCAGGCTGATAAAGCTGGTTACTGTCAAGAAAGGAACTTCTAAATTCCATTTTTACAAACAGGAGGAGGGGATTTTGTTTTATTTTCTTTTAAAACCAAGCAAGAAGCAAGCAGGGATTCAGAGCCCATCAGAAGATGGCAATTCTATTAATAACGACTTCGACATCGGTGCTGTATCAACAGCCTTCAGCTCCACCTGCTGCTCCAGCAGAGAGACATCTGGGCAGAAGCTCATGGCCAGCCAGCGTGACAATCATGAGACCAGCTCCAAGGTCTCGAGCAGCAAAGCTGTGGGGGGGATAAGACGGGCTTGACTAGAGAGTAATTTGTTCTCCTGACACTCTTGCAGCTGCTCAGAGCATTACCAGAAGCCAAGCTAACACAACAGGTCTGCATCACATCCGCAAGTCACAAGGCAGAGAAAGGTCCCCTGGTGTCACCTGTGACCTGGGTGGTGTTTAGGGAACTGACCTGTGACAGAGACAAGTGTGGGATGTATCCACAGGGGAGGGCAGTGCCAGAAAAGGAAGCTGGGAGAAAGGTCCCAGAAGACTCTGGACTGGAGAAAACATCTTTCCCATCAGTCAGGAGATGGGATGTGGCACCATATTGCTGGTAGTCAGAAAATGCATCCCTCCAAATAAGGTCCTGTGGTGGTTTAACCACAGGAGGACCATGGGGTCCTGCACTCACTCCCTGCACTCAGTGAGATGGGATGGGAGTCACAACAAAGGGGGACAGATGAGAATGAGGACAGGGAGGGCTCACTCACCAGTTATGGTCACGGGCAAAACAGACTCAACTTGGGGAAGAAAATCAATTTAATTTGTTGCCATTCATCTGAGTAGCACAATGAGGGTCTTTTGTTCAGGTCAATGGCCTCTCCTCCAGGTTCACTCCACCTTCTTCTTTTCAGGACAGTCCTTCCCCTCACAATGATGGATTCACAGAGGCATTTCTCTTGTGCTCATTGGCTCAGCCTGAGCTGGGGGGTCTCCACCTTGGAGCCAGGGGAGCTTTCGCTCTCAGAAGGTGGCCCCCACCCCACACACAGACCCAACACAGGAAACACAACTGCAGAGACCAATGCTCAAGCAGCAGAGGGACAGGATCGCTCAGAAAAACTCTCAGCAATGTCCTTACAGCTCCACCCAACTGAACTCCCCAGTCCCCTACAGACACGTGCTCATGTCCTACCTCATAAATCCCAGGAACATCAGGAGAACGAGGCTGACGAGCCACCCTGCTGTCGCAAAGGCCTTTGGCATGGTTAGGGCTCCTGTTCCAACGATGAGGTTGAACATGTAAACCAGACCAACCTGCAATCATCCACACAACCCAACATGTGAGAGTCTGCAGCTGTGCCAGAGATCATCTAAAACACCTCACAAGCGTCCTGATGTAAATGGAGAGAGCAACCTGTGAGCAAGCAGGATGGGAGCAAGCCCATGCTAGAAATAAATACAGGAGGGGACTAACAAGCAAAGAAAATGAAGTTCATATCAGCACATTTCTGGAGAAACTGATATTCCTCTCCATTTTTAGAACTATTTTTAAATATATATTTTTCTTTCTAACTTTTAAAGTTAGAAGTCATGTGAGATTTTTGTTTGGTTTGAAATCCACTGCTTTCTAGCAGAAGGGTCTACACTGGGGGTTTGTGTCTCTCCTTGTTTTCAGACCTGAACCTAAGTAGTTATGACTATGTACATAAGTTACTTTTCAGAATCTCTTGTTCTTTTTTCTTAGTCAAGTAGGAAATATCCAACCAGATCTAATTCAAAACCTGCTTAAAATTTTACCAGCAAGCAGCTAAGCAGACTCTGAAGAAGGGAGTTTACTTCTGGAAGGGAAAGGATTTTATTCACTCTGACAATGAGCTTTTTCTACCTGGGGGCAAAAGAACTGTGCACCTGGACAGGACACCCCTAGACTATAAATTTAGCTAAACTCAAAAATAAAAATTACCCCAAAGTTCTGTGGTTTTTTTGGTGTTGGGTTTGTTTGTTTTTTTTTTTTAAATATAGGTCAGAGTGTCTCCAGAGGAGACACCAGTAAAGAACTGTCTCTGAGTACACTTTTCTAGGTATGGAGCAATTAGTATTAGGAGAACTATTCCCCAAAGACCCTGTGAGCACTCCTGCCCTTCATTCACTGACATCAGCACAGCAAATTCATCTTTTGAGGGGTCTCCCAGAAGCACAAAAAAAA
>NW_010287859.1:0-21669 GCF_000700745.2 Antrostomus carolinensis
AGAGGGAGTCAGGCCTGCACAGCAACCTGTGTGCAGGCGCTGGTCACCCTCTGAGATCAGTGGGATCAAATAAATGGCTATGAGCTTTGCAGGACCTGCGCCTTTCTCCCCAGCCAGCAGGTGCAGAAGGTCACGACTTAAACCTACCTGCGCCTTGAGAAGAAGACACACCCCTGTGTCCCCCCAACAAGCCAGTCCCTGGAAAGAGAGCTGCCACTCGGCTAGGTCAGACCTTCCTCCTCACACCCCGAATGCTTTCCACCCAGAAAAACTACTGCCTTCTTCAGTTTGTCGTTTCCTTGCCTTATCACTCTATTAACACTAACTTATATTAACACTAACTAACTGCTCAGTTAATGTTAATTGAACGTTTTAATGCCATTGTCTTGTTGCAGAATCTCTCTCAAAAGATACAGGAGGACAGACTAGGAAAAGAAAAAGAGAACAGATAAGAAAGGCAGTCCAGGTAGCAGCTGGTGGTATTAGCGATTATGTCTCCTGCTGCTAATTGGAAGAGTACCAATTGTGAATTACCAGACAGAATATTGGCACCTGGTGAATCAGCCATAGCATTTCCCATAGGATACTGGGCTTTCAAAGGCTGTCCCTTATCCAAATACTTACAAGGGCTGATCCTGCTTGTGTTCAGAAATATAATGAATGCATAATCCATAGTTGCATTTTAAAGCCAGAGTGTAAAACTCTTGTCTGAAGCAAAGGATTTGCAATGATGCCAGAAAGGTCTGGAGATGGATAGGGAATGCCTAGAGCTACAGTACTAAGAATTTAAAAAAGAAAAAAAGCTCTAACAGAAAGGCAGTTAAGCTTCAGATTCTGGGGCGTAAACCAACCTCTAAGAAACTGGAAGTAGTTTCTCAAAGTTTCTTATCTCTGGCCATGCTCTGCCACCTTCCTTGGAATGAAAAACTGGTAATGGTTTGTGGCCAGGGTTGTCAGTGAACCATGCTGCTGTAAGGCTCAAATTGAAGTAAAGATGAATTGTTCCCCACCTATATGCTGCTTCTTTATTCTGTGATGTTCTTAGTGGAAACAAGCATGGCGGTCAGTTTCTGTCTTTTCAAGACTTTGATGATTTTTTTTTTTTCATGGGGGGAAAACAACAAAAAGGACTGTGATGGTGTTTGAGGTATTTTTAATGTCAGAGGGATGTATCAGAGAACGTTTGGACCTGTGGAAAAGTAAAAGATAAATATGTATCCATAGTAAATAATTAATTGCTTCTTTTCAGGAAGCCACTGATGAAACTGAATTATTTTTAAATTTTAAACTATTTTGTAGCTATATGCATCATCAACTCACTAGTCAATTTCTCTGTGGCCTCTACAGGAAGCCCTTTGCAGCTGAAATCCTCCCCAGAGCTATGGTGTTTTCATAGATGCTGATGTCACTGAATCAAGACTTGCATTTATTTGTGCTTCACTGTCTAGTGACTTCAAGCAAATGGATTCTGTGCTGCTAAATACTTTTTCCCAGTAGTTAAGTCAGCAGAGTAAGAGAAACAAAGATCATGTTCAGGCTCTCTCAAACATCTTAAGGTCTGCCTATAAGATTATGCAGATGGAAAAACAAGTAAGCCATGATGAATCTTACCGAGCAAGTGTTTGTCAGAGTACCACAAAGCAACTTGCTGTCACTCTTCATGTAAGACCCACCATCTCCAAATGAACAGGAGTCCAGCAATCCTTGTCTCTGTTGTATGTTGTAAGCACATAAATACACAGTAGCCATCTCCTGCTGGAAGTCAGTCACCGAATGTGCTTTGCACAGGAAGGAGGTCACATTTAATCATGTGCTTTGGGCTCCCCTTCAAGGCAAGTTGCCTAGAATGTCACAAGATTTGGAAGTCTAGGTACAGTGTAAGGATGATGGTGAAGAAACCTATCTTCTGCCATGAAAAGACAACAAAGCTTTCTATGGTCACACTTGCAGCTTGTAAGTCCTCCTTGCCATGTCCTGGCTATTGAAAGCCAGCAGCCTTCTACAATGGTAGAGGCTACCTAGGACTCAGCTCTGATGATCCCCTGCACAACGCAAGCTTCATCCAACTGGAAGTCAGAAGGATGCTACATAGATCTAGTATCTGTGGGATGCAGTGGTTATATGTCACTAAGATGCAGTGGCAGATATGCAGCATGTTTTGGGAACTTTCACCTGGCAGTGCTACTGATCTTTTGCATTACGTGAACGCAGATTATATCCCAGGATATATCCACAGCTCTGAACACAGTCAAGAAGTGTGTAAGCAAAGCCAAGCTACTCAAAATACCCAGCGTAATAGATTTGTATTAGTACAATTCTCTGTCAAGGCTAGTAAGCAGAGCTGAGAAGAAGTAGATGCATGCGTTCATAGGTCTCCATGCTACTATGGCTCTGCTCCTTTCCATAGCTGAGGAAGGCAACGTGGGCAAGTTAAATCTCTTCTCATAGCATATGGCCTTACTGCCCAGGCACACACCTGCCCTGCCACTCTAATCTTTGAGATGCTAAAAAAGAACCAAATGTACAATGGAAAAGTATGAGACAAAGACATGTTGGACTGTGAGATAATGACATAAATTTGCTATTAGTCATTATCACTGTGCTTTGGCTGTTTTAACAATATGCTTGGTCAGTATCTCATTGTCTGCTGCAGATGCTGGACAGCATGGACCAAAGAGAAGGTCTGTGTCCCTGAGAACTTCCAGTTTAATTACAAAATACTAAAAAACAACCTCTAATGACAGGAAAAAACCCCTGGTTCCATGATTGAAAAGGGTGCTTAGCCAGAGTTTTCCAAAATTACTCTTTTCCCAGAAGTGCTCCTATGACTGGACTGATCTGACTTGCAAAAGAAGCTTGGGCTCAGTTTTCCTCAGGAAGCTCTGTATGTGTGACTCTAGTTATGTAGGAAAAATTACTCAAAAAACTTGAAGTGAAGAGGGCTGTAGTTGGGAAATGAACTCACCAGCACCTTTATGACACCTGATAACAGAGGCAGGTACCCTTCCTTCCCTCTCCCAGAGGGCAGCAAGACCCAGACAAGCAAGACCCTTGTCAGGATTTGTTTTTAGTTTTGGTTGTCTAGACTGTAATTACATCATTGATGATAGGGTGGCATCTGTCACTTTTTGCCTGATTACACAGAGAGTTACCAGAGGCTAGCTGAGTGCTCAGTGAAGTTGTTCCTGAGCAGGTGCTGATTTCTGCACCCCGCCACAGCATGACCTTGCAGAACAAAGGCAAAGCTCTGCAAAGGACAATGATAACGGGTGCTGCTAAGAGCAGGGATTACAGGGTTAGGGAGAAAAACCCTCTGAAGTGAGAGCTGTGAATGAAGGACTACCTTTTCAACATAACCTTACATCATTTATTCTGTAAAGAACAGTTGAAGCAAAAGTAAATATTGAGATCTGTGGCAAGACAGAAATAGGAGACAATGCTCTCTGACCCTGCTGAGATAGACTTTCTGCAAAGACAGAGGAAAAGCAAAAATCCCCTTAACTGCCTTCAATCTATCATAATCTTCTCATCTCCCTGCAGAATTCCGAAGGGGGTATCAGGAACATGGAACTGGTATTCTGGGTCAGATCAAAGTCCTTTTTACCCAGTAGCTTATTTCTAACAGAAGTTAGTTGAGGATTCTTAAAGCAAGTGTAGAAAGAGTATAGTGCCCCTTCCTCCGGTAAACTCTCCCAGTTTCTGTTAATTTGCAGACTGGGCACTTCCTGAGTCAGTGGTTTTAGCTTTATGTATTCAGTAATACCTGACAGGTTTTTCTTCTCTGAATGTATCTAATTCCTTTTAAACCTTTATTATGCTTTTGACCTTCAAAGCCATCCTGTGGCAGTAAGTTCCACAGCTGAGTTGCACACAAACAAAATATTTTTTCATATAGTTTTAGCTTCTTTTTGCTTTGTTTTTTGATGCTACCTAGCTTTTGTACTGTGAAAAACACTGCATAAGCATTCCCTGTGCACCTTCTCACTGCCATTTGTGATTCACAGAATCATAGAATGGTTTGGATTGGAAGGGACCTTTAAAGGTCATCTAGTCCAACCCCCCTGCAGTGATTCTTTATGCATTGAGCATGTCCACTCTCAGCTGTTTTTATTCCAGTCTACAGTGGACTATTCTATTTAATCTTTCTCCATACATGATCTTTGGTCATACTGATTGCCCTTCTCTGTACCATATCCAGTTCTGCTGTACTCTGAAATACCAGAATTTGGAAAGCAGAGTAATTACGTGGGAGAAGGCAGCATGAAGACTTGAACTATAAAAGCTCTCTTTCTTCTATCAGACTCTACTGAAAAGGCTTCGAGGGGAAAGGAAATTACAAGTAACTGTGGAGTTAAGCTAGTTAAGCTTAATAACACAAGAGTTCCAAGTTGGCCAGACAGCTAAACTTTGGAGGACTCCTTGTGTTCCACTTTTCTCCCTGTCATCCAGGGTATTCCCATAGTCTTAATCTATGGAAAGAGAATTTAAAAGTGTAACAGCAGTACAATCGAGGATTGAATGCAAAAGTCGGGATTGCACCATCTGACTGTCATATATTCAGAATATTCAAAATGGGCAAAACCAAACTCTCTGAAGCTGTGTCTAGAAAGAGACTGAACTGATAACTTGTCATATAGCTGTATGAAATATAGGTCGCTCAGAGTTACAAATGCATTATACATATTTGGGGCCATAAACTGCTTTGAAATCTGTTGTGGCCTTTGACTGAGAAATAAATGCCTCTCATTATGAGGAAACAGGGACATCGTGACATCTACAGCTGTGAGATGCTTGTGATGCAAAGTCAAGAAGGGTCAGCAAGACCTACCTCCCTCTCTGCTGGCCAGGAAATGGATTATGATTTGCATACCGTTTGGTGTTAAACAGGTAAATAAATGGGTTGAAGTACTAGAAGTATTCCTAGAAAAGCTGAAATTGTGCAAGTTTTCAACCTAATATCCTCTTTTTAAAAGAGATAAATAGAATTTCATGACACCGTTTCAAATTTTAATGTATGGCTCCTCTGTAACACATCCCTAAATTTGTTAAGTATAGTGCAAAGTAAAGAGAAGCACAAAGGGACAGATTAAATAGAAGTTTATTTAATAGTGTTGATTTGCAGATTCTATTCTGCCACAGATAGATTAATCTGAAATGAATTCCCTGCTTTCAGGGGAATGTTGTCAGTTTTACAATACAATAATGGCAAAATTCAAGTTGGAGCCTTCTTTTTATGCATTCATATTATATTCACATATAAAGACTAAACATGAAAAATTTCACCCTTTTCCTCTCTACACTGCCTCCAGATTCTCTGAGATGTGATTTAACTCCGTTTGTCAATGGTGCTTATTTTGCAAACTTTAAAGACCAACTTAGAAGATTTAAAAGATAACATATGCTGAATTTAGAGAGCAAGTTAGCTCCAGAACATAGTTTGGTTCCTATTTAGTATGCTTTTTTCCTCATAATAGTAAGTGGGAACTTATTTCAAGGGAGGGAAGCCCTGGACTCCAAAAGCTCTTCCAAAAGGTTTAAGGATTTGTTACTCCCCATATGCTCTTGTCCCTGCAGCCACTACTTCTCATCACCTCAAAGGTAGAGCACATTCACTACTTCCAACGTGAATTAGGAGACTATCAATTACTTATACGTCTCTCTCTGCCATCTGACTGGGCATGTGACCGAGTTCTTGAATTTGGCACTTAAATTGCAAATAAACAGTAAAGCCAACCTGTAAGTAGTCCTGTGGTATAGTCACATGTTTGGAGGCTTTCTTGGAACGTTCCTTAAGACAGCAGTTTGCTAGAAACTGACCAACGAAGCTGCGCATCGAGTGATGCCCTTTTATATTTCACTACTAGTATTAATCAATGTGAAATCAATGCTCGGATTGTTATTGGCATATACTTTCTGGAGATATAATCAGAGGGAATATAGCATTCACCTTCCAACTTGCTAAGAGTAGACAGTAATTGCCTCTAAGTCATGATCTGAAAATCCAGTGCTAAATGGATATTGAACTGCACAAAAGCTCTTACTACAGCAATAGTCAAGCACGCAGCCTTGTAGGCTTACGGGAGAGCACTGTTAATCCAAATGCATCTTTTTAAAGACTTTTGGAAATTGCTCTTACATTAAATGGAAAATCTAGCAGAAAGACACAGTGTTTCCCAACACATATTTTGGAAAGGGATTTCAAAGAATGTCGTTGCAAAGTCCTGTGATTGGATTTCAGTAGCTTCCAGATCAAATATATTCAGTCTACAAATGAAAAACCTCGAGGAAAAGGGGATCTAATAACCAAGGCTACAGATTCATCTGGTTTCTCATAGTCAAACTGAATTCTTTGCTATCTACAGTATACTGTAAGCAGAAAGGAAAAACAATTAAAATATTTGGGAGATTATTAGAATGATGGTCCTTTAAAGAACAATGACTATTTATAGGGATAGAGTGTAAATGTATTTCATTGGCTTGATCTTAATCATAGCTAGCACCAGCCTTGCTTTCAGTACTACTGCAAGCCTCGCTGATTTCAGTGGTCCATGAGGGGACCTATGCAAATCTTTTCCCTCACGTTTTATTGCCACAAATGCAACCACCAGAACTGTCTGATTTTAGGTCTCACTGACATGAAAAGAGAGGGACTTTTCTACTATAGCTCTTTACTTTGGCAATGCGCTCTCT
This sequence comes from Antrostomus carolinensis, assembly GCF_000700745.2. Classification (NCBI taxonomy): domain Eukaryota; kingdom Metazoa; phylum Chordata; class Aves; order Caprimulgiformes; family Caprimulgidae; genus Antrostomus; species Antrostomus carolinensis. The sequence goes on from NW_010287859.1 coordinate 6,691, forward strand.
CTCCTTTGATCTGTAAGAGCTTAGGTTGCTGCACAGTAGCTGCACTGGTTTACCCTTTTTTTTTTTTCTCCTGTGCCTATAAGGAATAGGAAGATAGGAATAATAAGCCAGAGCAGTGGACTGAAGAGGATTGTTCTTTTGTTGGGGGATATAGTATCTTTTTGCCTTTTCAAGTACTTAATTTCTCAGAATAATTTTGTGTGTATGGCATATTTTACAAAAAGACATTAGATCTTAACACAGAAGTTCTTCTGTGTAAAATTTAAACACCAATGAATGTTCAGATGTGTACAATAACATTTGAGGTTTAGCTTGAATTAAAGATGCTCTGAATTAATATTGCTGTGATTTCCTGACAGCTAGTTTACAAGAGATGATGACTCTGTCCTCTTTTCATCTGTCTTTGCTATTCTGTCTCATATATTCTCATATTCAGTCAGAATGTACACACAAAAGCACAGCTATTAAAAGAACATGGAGATGCAGCTTGTGCATTGTGATGAACTCGATGCCCATCCAGCTTCAGGCCTTTCTGCAGTCCCAGCCTCCTTGTTCGCTCTGCCCAGTTCTGCCTTAGCTCCTCTGTGCTTCATCACACCCCGTCTCTTTCTGCAGATACCTTCAGCTATCCCCACTGCCTTCCTGGCCCATACTTCCCGCCGGGCTAGTTTACCTTGTATGAGCAATCAGCCTGCCTGCCCCTTGCCAATGTCGAACCTCAGTCAGCCCTTCTGTCTATGGCTTTTTTCTTTTTTTTTTAAAAAATAAATCTATCCCTTTGTAGATCTTTAGAGTTAAATGACATATTCCTGTAAGTGGGACGGTTCTAGTCTGAATTAAGTTAGACTAATCTGGATTGAGCTAGGTGTTACTGCTTGTTACCCCATTTAGGACATGAGTAAACAATTTATGTCTGGGTTGGGCACTGCTAAGTTACATGGACACCATTATGGTACAAGACAAGCAAGTCTGCTTGCTGTCAGCTCCTGTGTCACATGCTAATGACCACCTACAGATGTGTGGGTTTACAAATACAGGAAAGTTTGTGTTCAGTTCCTTACTGTGTTGAGTATTATCATGTAACTATTAAAAAACTCCTCAGAGATTTTAGCTGATAAGAACCAGTGACCTTACTGAACACATGTAGACTGATTTTCTGAAATACGGAAAGATTTGGACAACTTTTCAACAATGCAGCAAAAAGCATAACCCTGATACATAAGCCACTCAAACATTTTGTTTTAATTCCTTATGACAACAAACAGGGACAGTACATCTCAAAGAAAGGTTATCAGATTGTATTAACATTGGCAAAATGTTATCTTTTCTCTAAAAATAGTGAAACTAATCTGATCGAAATGCAAAGCAATCACCCCTGCTCCCATCCAGATGGAAGATTTCAGCCCCAGTTAGTACTTGGCAAAGTGACTGAAAATGAGATTGTACTGTGGCAGTTGCCAGGTAACCTTAAGGTATTCTCATCTATAATGCCAGCCAACTTTATAAATGGCATATATATTACAGACAACAGCATTTATTTCATGCAGTCACATGTCATTAGTAATGAGAATATTGTTAATTTAATTTACTGTGCCTTTTCCAATCTGTGTGGAAGATGAAAACATTATCTTCTTAAAGACCTAAAGTCTAACTTGAATGATTTCTTCATTTGGGTTCAAATTAGTCCAATAGTTGCTCATGTCAAGGGTAATCTGATCTTTATGGTGCAGAAGAACAGAGCATCATTGACTCATTAACGAGTAGCGATGTAGATATCAGAATAAGAAGATTTAGTCATGTTGCCTAAGGATATATAAATACAAAGTATATTAAATATAAATAATTGTCTTTTTTTTTTCTTTTTTCAATTAAATCTGAAGTTCCATTTGTTTCAGTTCAGCCTTATGCAAAATGTTGTGAACTAATTTATTGTTCTTGGCCACTGAATGAAGACACACCTTCCTGCAGCAAGGGTCAGTCACTGTTACAGGATTTCCCTTCAGAAGTGCAAGCAAGTTCTGTAGCTACCACAGCCCTTCCCAAGAACACGAGTTAACACACCTCACATAGTTCGTGCAGTTGCCGGATGCTTCAGAGTGTGTGCGGGCACTTTACCCTCTGAGGAGGGCAGCAGCAACTCCTGTATTACTTGCCTTCATTCTCAAAGGCTGCTGCTGTAAATAGAGGTTAGTCACTGTAGGTGTTTGCAAGACTATGAACTGACACAGGTCCTTCAAAGAAACACAAGGTGGTCCAGTAGAGTTACACCAGCAGAAGATGTAGGCCTATATTTTTTTTATGCTGAAGCATATGTATACACCACAATTTAGTCTCTAGTTTCATAATCCAAAGAGAAAATCAAATGCCTGGATGCTAATTAAATTTTATTAACTTAATTATCTTAAACAGTAATCCAAGGAATAGATATACTGCTTGTTAATCTTTTCATTAATGATCTTTCCCCATTATGCTCACAATGAATCCAGTTCTAAAGGAATTTGCATTCCACAGATGAATACAACACATTAGATTGTAATTTTATTTCTTAAAGGAAAACCCTTAAATGGGCATCACAGTGATTTATGATATGTTGTGTGGATGGTTCACATCTTTTGTCTTTGTGCTTAACAATGCAGCAAGAATACCGTATAACAAGCTGCATGTCAGCACGAGCATTCATCACCGAGTGCAAAATGAAAGCTTCCCATGCACGATGCATCTTTATTGACACCTGCGTGTGCTGAATCTCATAACTTTTTCCCCCCTCCTAATTATTTGCTCCATTAATCTATTCACCTCAATGCTTTCTGATGGTTGTTCCCTAGCAAAGTAGCGGCATACATCTCCCAAATTCTCACATGGACAGAAAACCACAATCTTCACATTTGTGTTTGTTTAACTTTTCCCTTGTTAAACATGACACTGGGACATATTTTCAACAAATGCCTTCTGTGCTTCTCAGGTATTTCACAGCCTCCAGTTCAGTGACCTACAAAAGCCATTTATTGCCTCACACATTCCTCCACCATGGGCATTATACCCTAAATAATTCACACCCCATTGTGCCTTACTGCCTGAGCTGCAAACAATATAAAAAATATTTAAGGACAGTCTTTACATAAAGTTCACATAATTTCATATAAGTACAGTTGAACCCTCTTGTGGAGTCAGTTTTGCTGCAAGAAAATTCCAGCTCAGCAGGGACGCAGAGCCATCGCAGGTTATGTGATAACTCCTTGTGATTTGTGTCTGAATCATGAGATAGAACATCTTCAGTGCAAGCTGCATTGTTGGCAGAGCATATACAGGCAGTTAAATCACTTTTATCTCCTTGATCCTCTTGTGATTTGTTCTTTTTGCTTGGTTGGGGTGTTTTTCCATTTACAATCAGGGGCAGAGCAGATGGCAAAGGCTTAGCTTGATGTAACATGTACATAAAATAAGCAAAGCTGTCAGTGAGCCTTCTCTCCAGAAGGCCTATTTCACTTTCAGGAGGATATTTCTTCCACTGGAATGAACCTCAAAAACATATGACTTTAGGAAGAAATTAGTAACTCCATGAGCAGCAAAAGTTAACAGTTCTGCAGTTCCTGTGAGCTCTTTCTAGAGCTTCTCCCTTATGGGAGGAAGGCAGTACTTTGTGATTCTCTCCTCCACAAGGCAATGTGTTTTGACAAAACTTGTAGGAATGGCTCAGTTTTGCTGCTTCTGCTCTTCTGTCATAAAAAGGTATTTTGGAGAAGTAGGGAGTGGCAGGAAGCTGGCAAAGTCTTAGAGACATCAGCAGCGCCTGTGTTCATGGCTTGATAGAGCCAATCACATCAGTAAGTACAGTCTCATTAAGTTCTTCTCATCAAGTTCCAGAAGAAAAAGAAACTTAGATTTTTCCTCCCATAGGATTTGAGATAATTCCTAAATACTTTCTGAAGTTGTAACTTAGAAGCTATTTCTGCTGTTATTTCTGCTGCCAGGAGTGCCCAGTGTGTGCCAAGATATACAGCCCTCTACAGATAGACAGTAAAGACAGGCTTTACCCCAAAACACTATCTAAGCAGAAAACACAGGTAAACCAAACTTTAATTTTGCTGATTTCTTAGCTAAAGAAATGATGGCACAGACTGCTTAAACAATTTGCCCAAGGCCATGCACACAGTCTGAGGAAGAGCTACGTCTGAGACAGATCTGTGAACAGAAAATTTCTCCTAAGCCACAGTTCAGTGCATTGAGCACAGTTCGTCCTTCCTTTCCAGAGTACTACCACGTAGTAACATATTATTCGAAGTTGCCAACGAGTCTGAATAGTTCTTTTTCTAACAAATGAAGGAGTGGCAGTTGGCAAAAGGTAATAATAGCACTGGGCAGCAAAGATTATAACTGCCTGTGCCATGCATTGTATTATGCATTTTATCTTTAAATGCTTCCTTAGAGTAGCACAAACTAGAATACAATGGAAGCTGAAATCTGACACCTGCCTATAATTTATAATACTCATTATATTTTTGGGACAGCCATCACTTGGCAAGGTAAGTTATTTTATTTATAGGCAGGGGCTGCTCATGATTTGCATGCTAATGCATTCACATCTGCAAAGCCTATAAATTAGCCTCCAGCTCATTATGGCAATGCCATTGTCCTACTTGCCAGTATGTTATCTGATCCCAAATGTTTCAGATGTCCATAAAATAAACCCAGCCTGAGGGAAGAGCTTCGCTGTTGCAGTATTAGCACACCAAAAAACATTTTTTCCCTCCCTCAAACAAAGAAATTAACATAAAATTACTGGAGGAGAGGATACTGCTAAGTGTTTCAGCAAGATGAGCCCAAAAACCTAGTGCTCTAGAAACTGGAAAGCTGTTGCTATGTTTTGAGGTGCTTATGCCAGTTCAGCCAAAAGAATGAATTTATAGCATCTTTTTAATGAGCTCCCAATAAAAGTATTTTCATAGAAGACTAAGTCATTTGGCTTTTCATCCTGATTGTATCTTAATGTGTCATACATGAACACTCGTGTTATTATTACTGTTTACCTTCTGGTTGTGCCTAGCTATCTGAAACAGACACTGAGGTCCTTTTTTTTTTGGTGAGCCTTATAAAGGCTCTGTCTACTTTGAGGTAGTCAAGAGTTTACAATTCTGTCAAGATTTTCCCCGTCTTTAAGCCGGCAAAAAGATGAAACACAGGACAGGCAAAGCACACGTGCCTACAGAGCACATATCCTCTCCCATCCAGATGTGTGGATGCCTCCTATATTAGTTCACTTTGTCTATGTTAACTGGATGGTACAAGGCTGCTGGCCCTACAAAATAAACATTCAGCTCCTGAAATCTCTGCAGGCTCAGCTTTGCTCCTGTGGGTAGGGTGAAGGGTACTCTCCACCAGCCTCAGATAAACTCTGGCTCACTCTTGTAACTTCCATCTGGTTACCTTTAACTGTGCTGAGTCACACAGACATATAGATGTGCCCATCCTTAAAAAAGAAGAAAGGGAAACCCTTTACAAATGAACCCCAAACCCCACCTACATCATTGGAAAGATCTGAAACAGGGTGACAGAGCTGCTGTCGGCAAGTTCTCACCCACTGCCCAGACTTGCTTCTGCATTACCCTACTGCTTGCATCCTCTGGCCTTTTCATCTCTTCTTCCCAACCTCTCCACCTACTCTTCCCTGGCTGAAGAGTCCTCCGAAACCTCCCTTCTTCACTGGCCTACTGCTATAGCTAAATGACCGCAAATGAGGAGAAGGCCTGAAACAGGAGAGCTTCAGAGTGGGAGGGGGCAAGGCACAGGTCGTTGCACAAGTGCAAGGTTGGATTTAAGTTCCAGATGCACCTGCATGCAGGAGATGTAGCAGTATCTTTATTCTTATTGAATTCTGGTTGATAATAATAGCTGGTTATTTATTTATTGACCTGTAACTCTCTTGTTTGATGGAGTAGGTGAGAGAGGAGCTGAAAAGCAGGGCTCTGCATGAGTCATCACCCAGAAAAAGCTCTGCTGAGAATACAGCTCACACTGCTCTGCAGCGTAGCCCAGGTGAGAAGCAGCAGTGTTGCTGTTGTCTCCATGTTGTCGGTCTCATATTTCCATGAAGGATAAAACTCGTTATGATGTATTCAAATAGGGCTGAAGGTAGAAATAGGTAGGGACTTCTCCATTTCATTTTCTTATATCTGTCTTTTTCATACTACCATAAGAAAGGTGAATTCCAGCCTAAAGAAAAATAACTACTTGTTTAAATCAAACACAGAAATATAGAAATAAAGGTGTTACTTCTAAATCCAGGGTTTTTACCTCAATTCTGTTCAACTGTACTTTTGATCTTGCAAAGAATCACACAAAGGTAGATGCAGCTGTGGGGCCCAGGGAAGGCTTATACATCTCTGCTGCTTATCCCACTACACGAGTGGGCCATGCCCATGCGTGAGCCACAGCCCTGTCACCCTCTGTCACCCCTGCAACAGGCAGATAGCTGTCAGGTCTTTCAAATATAGGACAGTCCCAGTGAACTCCATGGGACCTTCCTAGCTAAGAGCTGGGCACAGAGTGAGGGAACAACAGGGCCTGGCGTTCTCACTGAAATCTGCTGTTCAAGCACATGTTTAAAGGCCCTTCCTGCCCACTCTAGGAGCTGAGCTGCTTGGTGCTGAGTCTCCAATGAACTTCTCACAGAGGAGCCCTTGAATGGTCACTGCTGGATGAGGACCACTGGCCACATCCATGCTGCTCCGAACGCACCGAGCTGGGGATGGCAGTGAGCACTGATCTGGGTACTTCTCATCTGCACATCTGCCTCATCCAGAAGCTGAAGACCATTTGGAGCTGCTGAAGTGCTGGACATATGAGGTCCTGCATGTCCCACAGAGAACGAGCAAGCTCTGACTGTGCCTGGAGCTGCACCTGTAGGCTGGATCTCTCCATGGGCACTGCATCTTGCCTGCCAGACTCCTCCAGCCCTGCAACAGACTGTGCCAACAGACTCTGAGTAGTTGCTAGAGATTCCAGTATTTGAGTAGTTTATCAATGGCTCCCATGTTTATTGTGCTGCTTCTTTTCCCAGCAGAATGGAGGATGGAATACACTGAATGTTGCTGTTTTAGATACCTCACTGAAAAGTATAGTGCCAGTGCCTAGGCAGAGCTGATTCCCATCCCATTTCTAATTGCATTCACTTTCTAAGCGTGGCACAATCTCCTTTACAATAATATGTGTGGGAAAAAAAGAAAAAAATTGGCAGCATTTTTGTTCAGATCACCTGTGATAAAGCCTCATTTTCTCTTTCCTCTGCCTATTGTGCTTTTCTTTAAACTTCTGCTGATCCTAGATTTTGGATCTAGTTCCTTCATACTTTGTACTGCAGAGATCCAAGGAATGATTTCTTCAGAAATGGTAGCAAAAAAAAAAGCATGTAAAGGCTAGAAACAGGCGTGCTGTAAAGACAGTTTAAAAACATACATTTTCCTCTGTGTGTGTTTAACAGTTTCCATCTTTGCCATATGTTCTTTCCCTCATCAATTTGCCTTTGAGATTGTTCTTAACACTCCTCTATTTTCTTGTTTCTGCAACAGAAGGGAAGTTGATCTTTCATTTGTTCCACAAATATTCCTTATTGTCCCAGGTTTTATTACCCCATCTGTTATTGTGTGATCAATTGAAATCTCTCGTGGTCTCACTTTTCCAACTGATCACAGTATACCACAGGTTATATTTCAATTTAATTGCTGTCTACTGCATGATGTGTACACTAGAAAGAGAGGAGCAAAAAGATGAGGATATTTTTCCCCTGCCTACCATTCCTTGCTTTCTGTGTAAGCACGTATCTTCAGTGCTTGTTATCGGTGACGGCGTTTAAACTAAATCCCTCATCTCCACTCTTTTCTATGTGAATCCAATGCTTCCATCTCAGTGTTTACTACTTTAAAGCACAAAAGTATTTACAGAACATGCTCACCAACGCTTGAGAGGAATGGGTAGATACCATCACACTTTGTGAGCTGAAGAAACGCTTCCCTCCAGCACTCTTGCCAAAATGGAAATTTCTCCCTCCAAGCACAGTGTTTCCCCATTCTCCCCTCCTTCATTTCCCAGCCCACTCCTACTGCTCCAAAACACTTGGTCATGCATGGTTGTGTTAACTCTGTGTGTGTGTGCATATTTTTAAAATTACTTTTTCTCCCATTTTTTTTAGGCATTTATAGACACCATATTCTGCAAAATCCTCTTTCATCTTCCTGCACTCACCTCTATCTATCACAGCCAGGTGTTCAAGGTCTGCTTTTAAAATTAGAGGGAAGCTTGCCCTGTAAGTGTGATTATGCTGATTTGAAGAAGGACAGTCTTTTGCATCAGGACAAATGGAAATGTCTCCTCTCTGTCCAGTGCTAGGGAAAAGAAGACTCAGATTATAACTATTTATAACTATTGCTTTTCATACTAATAGAGCAAAACGGGTCAATGCCAGGGAGGAACAGGGAGGCAGCTCCTGCTGTAACAAGGCTTGGGAGAGATTGCGTAAGAAACAGGACCCTCGAATTGCCCCTGAAAATAATGACTGAAAGTATTGACGTTCATGCACACTGCGTGAATCCAGTGTCACGTCCACATGTGCTGCTAATTTGGTGTTGTGATCCCTCATTTGAGCATGTACGTAAAGACCAAATTATCTCTTAGAAATCAGGCCTCAGTGGACTGAGCTATTGGGTGAGTCATTTATAAACGCTAAACAGGGTCCTTAACGTGGAGCTGTGCAATTAAATGTACCCTGTCTGCTTCTGGATGTGCATATGGAGACTAAATTTATCCCAAAAGCTCCTGATGCTGCTGCTGGGAACCAAGACATCATTTTACAAGGGCTGCCTGTGCTGAGGATAGAAAGAACAAAAAAGGTGATAGTCTTCTACAGTGCTGTGTGGGCAGGTCTGAGATGTGCATGGCTTTACAGAGGGGAAGGAAGAACTGAGACAGGAAACATGGATTAATGCAATGAAATGCTAATGCTGGTGGAAAGGAAAGCTGCTGTAAATCTACGAAGCCAAATATCTTTTCCTTAATACATCTGAATGAAAAACTCTAGATTTTACTGTTTCCTCAAAAATATGGAGTAAAATATATATACCTATCATCAAATCATATAATCATAGAATGGTTTGGGTTGGAAGGGACCTTTAAAGGTCATCTAGTCCAACCCCCCTGCAGTGAGCAGGGACATCTTCAACTAGACCAGGTTGCTCAAAGCCTCATCCAGCCTGGCCTTGAATGTCTCCAGGGATGGGGCATCTACCACCTCTCTGGGCAACCTGTTCCAGTGTCTCACCATCCTCATTGTAAAAAATTTCTTCCTTACATCTAGTCTAAATCTACTCTTTTTTAGTTTAAAACCATCACCCCTTGTCCTATCGCTACAGGCCCTGATAAAAAGTTTATTCTCATCTTTCTTATAGGCCCCCTTTAAGTACTGAAAGGCCACAATAAGGTCTCCCCGGAGCCTTCTCTTCCTCAGGGTGAACAGCCCCACCTCTCAGCCTGTCCTCAGAGGCGTGTTCCACCCCTCTGATCATTTCTGTGGCTCTGTGTATAGACCTCTGTGCTCAGAACGGACTGTGGGACAGCAGCTCCTGCCCCCTGGCGGTCAGGGCGCGTCACCGGCCCGGCCCCGGCCCCCCCGAACCTACCGCACGCCGCCCCCACCCGCGCCCGGCCGCCGGGGAACCTGGGCGTGGGGACATGGGCAGCACCGGCTCTTTTACAAACAGCGTAATCCTGGGAGAACTCTCAGGCCTCAAGCAGAGTTACGAATCTGAGCCCGTACTCAGAACGGAGTGAATCCTCGAATCATAGAATGGTTTGGGTTAGAAGGGACCTTAAAGATCATCTGGTTCCAACCCCCCTGCCATCAGCAGGGACACCTTCCACTAGACCAGGTTGCTCAAAGCCTCATCCAGCCTGGCCTTAAACACTTCCAGGGAGGGGGCATCTACAACTTCCTTGGGCAACCTGTTCCAGTGTCTCACCACCCTCACAGTGAAGAACTTCTTCCTAATATCTAATCTAAACCTACCCTCTTTCAGTTTAAAGCCATTTCCCCTTGTTCTATCATTAACTGCCCTTATGAAAAGTCCCTCCCCAGCCCCCCTGTAGCCCCGTCAGGTACTGGAAGGCCACTATAAGATCTCCCTGGAGCCTTCTCCAGGCTGAAAAGCCCCAGCTCTCTCATCCTGTCTTAATAGGAGAGGTGCTCCAGCCCTCGGATCATCCTCGTGGCTTCCTCTGGACTCATTCTAACAGGTCCATTTCTTGAAAAGCTACTGGTGTCCCTGCAGGTCAGAGTGATAATAATTGCATTTCTAGCTTTGTATCTGATGTTGCACAGCTCTGGTGTTTTCCAAAACATGTCTTCGCTCGATTTATTTGATGTGAATACACAATTCAGAATAATTACAAGCACGCTGCTCTGCAACTATCAGTAAGTCTTCCCTGTGCCTCTGGCTAAGTAGAAGCTAATGTTAAAACTAAAAAACAGTGACTGTACCATGGGGTTTCTTAGGGGCATGCTTCAAAAAGTAATATTGTCACCTCTAGGAAATAACGTTTACATGCTGCACCAAGCTCCTGTTCCTGCAGGAATACCTACAGCGTTAGCTGGGCAATTCCTAGCACTTTGTTACCACTCTTTAACATCATAGAATGGTTTGGGTTGGAAGGGACCTTTAAAGGTCATCTAATCCAACCCCCCTGCAGTGAGCAGGGACATCTTCAACTAGATCAGGTTGTTCAGAGCCACGTCCAGCCTGACCTTAAATGTTTCCAGAGATAGAGCATCTACCACCTCTCTGGGCAACCTGTTTCAGTGTCTCACCACCCTCATTGTAAAAAAATTCTTCCTTCCATCTAGTCTAAATCTACCCTCTTTTAGTTTAAAACCATTACCCCTTGTCCTGTTGTTACAGACCCTGCTAAAAAGTCTGTCTGCATCTTTCTTATAGGCCCCCTTTAAGTACTGAAAAGCTGCAATAAGGTCACGCCAGAGCCTTCTCCAGGCTGAACAACCCCAACTCTCTCAGCTTGTCCTTATAGGAGAGGTATTCCATCCCTCTCATCATTTTTGTGTCCCTCCTCTGGACCTTCTCCAATAGGTACACATCCTTCTTGTGTTAAGGGCTCCCAAGCTGGACACAGTACTGCAGGTGGGGGTCTCACCAGAGCAGAGTACAGGAGAAGAATCACCTCCCTTGACCTGCTGGCCACGCTTCTCTTGATGCAGCCCAGGATACAGTTGGCCTTCTGGGCCATGAGTGCACACGGCTGGCTTATGTCCATCTTTTCATCCACTAGTACCCCCAGGTCCTTCTCTGCAGGGCTGCTCTCAATGCCTTCATCCCCCAGCCTTTATTGATATTGGGGATTGCCCCAACCCAGGTGCACAAAGGTGGTCAATTTGCCGCCTTGGAAAAGGACTATGGACAAAACCAAAATTAATATGGAGGTGAAGGATGACACAATTCTTTATTTGATGCTTTCCCTTTTTACATTTTGAAAATGTGAACGAGACGATGAGGTAAAAGAGGAAAAGTTGCAGCAACAAGTCTGTAGACCTTAGTTGTCTGAAGACCCTGGATATTGTGTGGGCATGATCTAAGTGAGCTTGAGGCCTCTAGAGAGGTCTGAGGTAAAATCCCAGCCACCAGGAATTCTGCCGTTTCCTTTAATAGATACAAGATTTCACCCAGTGCAACCATGGAACAAAACAGAGGCCTCTGCACAACCGGTGTAGAAAACTGGAGATGCTGAATTAGTGAACTCGCCTGCACCTTTATGACTATCTGTAAGGCAATTATGGGCACAGCGTGCACAGAAGGAGGAGGTGTCTTTACCATCCTTTTATTTCTAAGATTTTAGGTCATCTTAGGCCGATGGAGTCACATAAGGTGTCTCTCGCTGGACTGAGAAAGGGTTAGTCACACCTTTGCAGGCCACACTGATGTCCTAGTATTTTCACAAGGCTTTTGAAGCAGGCTCAACAGCACATCAATCACACAGAGCCAGCTTATTTCAGCTGTGCCAGCCCCAGATGAGTCTCTAATGTAAACTGAGTTCAACCAAGGGCTACTGACAAAAGCTGGTCAGAAAAATTGCTTTCTTTTAAATTCAGATAATGGCAGCTTTTCAGTACATGTGAGGAAATTGAAGTTTGATCTAGAAATACTGCTAGAGTGGTTGTTGCAGGTTATACCAAGTACTTCCCATCATCCTGTTTTATGGGTTGAATGACTACCTTGCTTTGGTGATGCTAATTAGGTATTATGGCTGTGATGCCTGAAGAGAGATTAAGTAGAAGTAGGGCACTTGGACATGGAGGAAAGTTAGCATAAGATGCTGCTGAAGGACAACACCCATTAATTATAAAATAATCGGATTTACAACAGGTATTCAGTCTGTGAACATTGCTTTTTCCCTAATGGTTTTAGCTGAGAGGTAAACAGGCTAGAAAAAATATATTCAGATTAAATGGAAAATTGAAAGGTAGCCCAGCCCTAAGGGGACCCTGCCCTGTCCCATGGCTGCCCACTGCAGGGTGGAGGGGTGCCCTTGGCACTGCGCTGCCCACCATGTCCCCCCCAACATGTGCTCTTGCGATCCAGCCTGCGAATTCACACTGACCCATTTCAAAACCATGCCCGTCTGGGCTGGAGCTGATCCCTGACCTTCACTCAGTGCAGCTTGGTTTTCTCTGATAGCTGGGTGAATGATTGCCAGCAGGGTAAATTATTTACTCCATGTAAAGCATCGTCTACTAGAGGGGCAGATCCTAGAAGGGCAGAGAAAAAATAGCACTATAGACCCCCCAAAGATTATGAACTTATGCAACTTATTTATATAATAACTAATTAAAGGTAAGGATTGTGGTAGTGAAAGAAGCTTATGATTTCTTTATTCCATGGCAAAAGAAAAAATTGGGGAAATGGTCTAGATTTTCATAATAACTATAGAACACGTAGCTGTGTTCATAGCTGAAGATAACGTACTTTAGACAGGGCAGCTTGGTCCAGAATGCCCAGATAGATTTAGGTATTTTTGGTTGTTTAGCAAAGCAACTCTCCAGTTTATTTTGTTATGTATTAGGGCATCTTTTCCTCATGATCATAGTACTACATGTTTTTCATGCATGTATCGTTGCAGCCCCACAGAGCTGACTCCTACCATCTGGTTCTGTGAAGATACAGGCTACACAGCCTGGAGGTGAGAAAAACTACATATGCTGCTGGAGCTGCCTATTTTGCTGCAGGAGGCACTGGTTTATTAGTTTGCTAGATTTCCTCACTACTAAATTTTGAATTGATACTGCAAGGAAACACTGGCAAGAACTGAAGGGTGGAAGAGGAGTTATGAACAAAAAGTATTTGTGTTTAAAATTATATATATGTGTGTGTGTATGTATATATTATTGAATACACATATTTTTATATAAAAATACATACATATATGTTTTTATATAAATATGTTTATATTATTAATCAGAAAATTGATATCTTGTCACAATATTCCATATGCAGGAATATGCAGGCCATTAATTTTTCAAAATAGGTTATTTAAAGCTAGATTAGCTCTGAAAATTAGCCCTTCATTATTTTCCCAGTCAATGTGTACTTGCCAGTAAAAGCCCTTGAGACAGTTAAGTGGCAAGTAGTCCCTCAACAATATTAAAAAATGGAAATTCTTAAAAAAAACAACTGAAAAATACTCTTTTTTCAGTTTTTAGAAAATGTTACAATAATTCATAGCTATAGCTTTTCATTTGTACTCTTTGAAAAGCCACATGCTATGCAGCAAATATGCAAAGAATCTTTTAAAGCTACTTTTTAACAGAAATCATACATTTTAATTATTGTTGACAGAACTAGTAATTCTTACAGTCCTATTTACACTCACATCATATTGACAAGTACGTACTGGTACATACTTTCTAGATACATATAGCATCTTTCTAGATTTTTCTGGTGGGAACTTTGAGGAGGACGTTGAGAGGGGGCCAGTGAAACTCTACATGGTGTGAGGTAACCTGCTTGCGATATTTGCCACTTGCCTATGGCGATATCATCTTACTGTTCTGGTTTTAGCATCCATTCCCTGGCATTTGTCAGCAATTGCTACTCAAATGTTCACCATCCCGCCCCACAGAACACCTCTCCTGAGTATCTTTTGAGGAACTGACATTGGGCACAGCCTGAGCATGTTTGACATGGCTGTGACAAAACCCCATTTGATGCAGTCTGATAAAAACTCATATGTCCCCATCCTCTGTGAAAGCCATGTAATCCCCCCTACCCACTCTTCTTTTTCAGCCTTTCAGGCATCAAAGCTTTGTTGTCCTACTGAACCTCTTTGCTGAGGCCTTGAAGCTCCTCCAAGACTTGACTGTGTGAATTACGTGCCAAAAAAGCATGTCTGCTCATATGGTGAGAGCTTGCACTGGTGCTGGGCAATGGGATGACATGATGGGATGTGTGTAGATCTTATTGTGGAGAAGTGTTTCTCCCATGACAAAAATTTTGGGTGTTCATTCATGCCATGTGATAGGGAAGCCTTCATTGTGGTCATCTCGGGGTTGCATTTCCAGACAAGGGATGGGAAAAGATCAGGGCATACGGGTCCCAGGTACCAGTGCTGGACTGTGTCTGGCACAGTCTGGTTGGAAGCCACAGCACAATTGCAATCAAGCACTCATTATGCAGCCATTTGGAAACATGCATTTGCTTAATGCTGAGCTTGATGCCAGACAAGGGATGGCTTCCTTGTTAATAATGACACATTCCCATCCTCAGATAACACCTTTCTTCTTCTCATTTGCATTAAAATTGTCCAAAACCTGGGCAAGAAGTTGGTAATTTCAACTGAAAAGCAATTTATTACAAGGTTTTTGTTCCTTGTAAGTGGCTAACATCATAGTTATTATCGATGATCGGAGGGCTGGAGCACCTCTCCTAT
>NW_010287860.1:0-24854 GCF_000700745.2 Antrostomus carolinensis
AGCTCCGTTTAATTTTGGTGGCGTGTTTCAGATTTTAGTTTCGTGGGTTGCTCCTGGTAGCATAAATACGGGAAAATGCGCTCTGAGAAATCGTAGTCATGCACGAAAAGGTGTAATAAAGCGAGCCTAAGCAGCCAGTCTGATTTTTTGTTTTGCCAAAGATAAATTCTGTGGAGCTTTGAAAGTGCTCCTTTAAAAAAAAAAAAAAAAAAATCTGTAAAAAAGAAGGTGTATTAACTCATCTTTCATGGAAAGTTAGCAGTACTTAACTGTTATCTTAAGTACTTTAAATGTGTTCTGACACCTATACAGCTTCAGGGAACTTTTGTTTCTGTTTCCACAGAAAGAACCGACATGCAAAGTGGAAGGAAACCCGAAGCTTCTCTTTTAACAAAAAAGTATTGGCTTTCTGCCTCTTTCACATGTTTTCCTTTTGCTTCATAATGGAAGGAGCAGGATTATCTGAATCATTGAGGCAAAATTAGGAAGTCGTTGGCTGAAGATAAGATGAAAGAAGACTTGAAAATATGTTGATACTCCACGATTTTATTCAGACGCACCTTTCACAACAGAGGGAAATAGCGTTTAAAAGCTCTGTAGTTTCATCAAAAGGAGCTAATGGAGGGCCTATGCTGATTTTTTTTTTTTTAGTTCATTTGTTTTCCTCCCCACTATCCAATGAGTCCCAAAAGAGAAAGATGGAAAGAGGGTGCATGGAAATTGACATAAGGGGAAGGCTGAAGACAACTTCAGTTTTGGAGTCTGTTTTCCAAGTGCTGTAAAATCCCTATTTCATCAAATATAACATATTGTTTTGAATAAATTGTATCATTTGTGATCAGTGGAGTTTTTGTCAGCTCTAGAAGTGGAATTTGACCTGATTGAAAGCTTTTTACAAAAGCAAATGTTTGACTCCAATTCCTTTTTTCAAGTCAAGTTTTTCAAGTTGTCAAGAGACAGTGTTTGAGTCTCTTATTGTGCATGGTCGACCCATGTTTTCTATGAGCATCTTAGAGATTTTACTTTGTCCCTAATTTTAGTATTTATGCTGTAGTGTTGTGCTTGAGAAAAGTGTGAACAGACGTGGCACCTGAGATTTCAGTTTTTGAGAACCTTGTTATTTCCAATGTTGTATCTCAGATTACAAGTAATCTGAGAGTATCTGTTAGAATGCACAGTACACGCTGAGTGTTTTCTCCTAAAAATATGCCTTAAGATGTTCAGGTTTGTACTAACTGGATCAAAGTTTGATATCTGAACATTGTGTTTTGTTAGGAAATGCATGCGTGGGGAAGAAGAGCTGCCTAATGGATCATGGCTCTGATGTTCATGGGGCATACATTATTTCTAGCATTAGTGATGTTTGCTGACTTCACTTTTGAAGAGTCTGTGAGCAATTACTCCGATTGGGTGACTTTCATAGAAAATGTAGATCAGTATGAAAAACAGCAACTTGAAGGTCTTAGTGCTGACCAGAAGCTGAAAAAAACAGTTCTTCATCCAAACTTGTATTTTGATTCTGAGGATGTACAGGCACTGAGGCAGAAGGCTCATACAAGCCATTCCCATCTATTCAGAGCCATCAGAAGTGCAGTGACGGTTATGCTATCCAACCCTTTATACTACCTTCCTCCACCCAAGCATGTTGATTTTGCTGCGAAGTGGAATGAGATTTATGGTAACAATCTGCCACCTCTAGCACTTTATTGCCTGCTGTGCCCCGAAGATAAAGCTGCATTTGATTTTGCCCTAGAATACATGGATAGAATGGCTGGCTACAAAAACTGGTTGGTTGAGAATGCACCTGGAGATGAAGTGCCACTGGGTCACTCCCTAACAGGATTTGCCACTGCTTTTGACTTCTTGTATAATTCACTGGAAAATGAGAGAAGGCAAAAATACCTGGAGAAGATATGGTCTGTAAGTGAGGAAATGTATGAGTACTCAAAGGTCCGTTCCTGGGGAAAGCAGCTTCTCCATAATCATCAAGCAACCAATATGCTTGCTTTGCTTATTGGGGCTTTAGTTTCAGGGATGGACAAAGGATCTCGGGCAAATATTTGGAAACACGCTGTTGTTGATGTGATGGAGAAAACAATGTTTCTGCTCAATCATATTGTGGACGGGTCTCTGGATGAGGGAGTAGCTTATGGGAGTTACACAGCCAAGTCAATAACCCAGTATGTTTTCCTGGCCCAGCGCCACTTTGGTATTAACAACTCGGAGAATAACTGGCTCAAAATGCACTTTTGGTTTTACTATGCCACCTTATTACCAGGCTTTCAGAGGACTGTGGGCATAGCAGATTCTAATTACAACTGGTTTTATGGTCCTGAGAGCCAACTGGTTTTCTTGGATAAGTTTATTATGAAGAATGGAGCTGGCAACTGGCTGGCACAGCAGATTAGAAAACACAGGCCGAAGGACGGGCCAATGGTGCCATCCACTGCACAGAGGTGGAGCACACTACACACTGAATTTATATGGTATGCTGCTGAAATTACTCCTCAGCCGCCTCCTGACTATGGTACTGCTAAAATGCATGTGTTTCCTAACTGGGGAGTTGTTACTTATGGGGCTGGATTGCCAAACAGTCAGGCAAACACCTTTGTGTCCTTTAAGTCTGGAAAACTTGGTGGACGTGCTGTCTATGATATTGTTCACTTTCAACCATATGCCTGGATTGATGGGTGGAGAAGTTTCAATCCAGGACATGAACATCCCGATCAGAACTCTTTCACTTTTGCTCCCAATGGGCAAGTGTTTGTATCTGAGGCTCTTTATGGACCTAAACTCAGCCACCTAAACAACGTCTTGGTCTTTGCTCCATCTCCTACGAGCCAGTGCAACCAGCCTTGGGAGGGACAGCTTGGTGAGTGTGCCCAGTGGCTGAAGTGGATTGGTGATGAGGTTGGAGACTCAACTGGAGAAATTATAACAGCCACCCAGACTGGAGACATGATGTTTGTGAGTGGTGAGGCGGTATCTGCTTACACATCAGCAATGAAATTGAAAAGTGTGTATCGCATTTTGTTGCTCTTAAATTCTCAGATATTGTTAGTAGTAGACCATATCGAAAAGGAGGAAGACTCTCCTGTTAATTCTGTCAGTGCCTTTTTTCATAATCTTGACATTGATTTTAAATACATACCCTATAAATTTAAGAACAAATACAATGGAGCTATGATGGATGTGTGGGATGCCCACTACAAGATGTTTTGGTTTGATCATCATGGGAGTAGTCCTGTTGCTAGGATACAGGAGGCAGAACAAGCTGCTGAATTCAAAAAGCGATGGACTCAGTTTGTAAATGTTACCTTTCCAATGAAAAACATGCTTACAAGGATTGTTTACCTTTTCTATGGCCCATACGTCAATGTTTCTAACTGCAGACTCATAGATAATGCAAAATCTGGATTTCAGATTTCGCTCAGTGTCAACAACACTGAAAATACCATCTCTGTTGTAACTGAATATCAGAATTTAAAGACAAGGTTCGATTACTTGGGATTTGGTGGTTTTGCCAAAGTAGTTAATGAAAACAAAGTGACCAAGTTTGGTCTGGGTACTGAATTTGTGGAAAAACGGATAAAAAATAATAGAGTGGTTTTCCCCTTTGGATTCAAAGTGAACATAATTGCAGGGTTAATTTTGGGTGTTAGTTTGGTCATACTGGCTTTCCAGTGGCGGTTTTACATATCCTTCAGTAAAATGTTGCGTTGGATCCTGATACTGATTGTCACACTGTGGCTTATTGAATTGGTGGATGTATGGAGCATGTGTACTCAGCCCATCTGTGCAAAATGGAGCAGTGACATGACAAGGCTGGAACATGATAAAGGCAATAAAGCCAAACAGTCAGAAGGAAACCCTGTTGTTTTGCCAGATGTTATCATTACTTCACTTCCTGCCTCTGGTGCAGAAATTTTAAAACAGCTGTTTTTCAATAGCAGTGACTTTTTATATGTCAGGATACCTACACCCTATCTTGAAATTCCTGAGACTGAATTTGAAATTGATTCCTTTGTAGATCCATGTGAGTGGAAGGTTTCTGATGTCCAGAATGGTCATTTTCGTCTTATCCAAGGGTGGCTCCAGTCTCTAGTTCGAGGCACAAAGTTACATTTACAAAACATTCATTTATATGAAGCCAGCAGAAGTAAAATTGCTCAGCATTCTGCCATAAGCAAGGACAAAAAGAAAAGATCCAAGAAGAGAGAATCTCTGTCAGAGCAAAGAAGCAGGGCAAGAGGGAGTCAAGATAAAGATGCTGAATATATTAGGGAACTGAGACGACATCTTGTCTATTATCCTAATGCGCGACCAGTGCTTAGTTTAAGTAGTGGGAGCTGGACATTAAAGCTTCCTTTCTTTCAGGCAATCCTAGGACCCTCAATGAGAGCATTATATATAGTAAGGGACCCACGGGCATGGATCTATTCAATGTTGTACAAAAATAAGCCAAGCCTTTACTCCTTGAAAAATGTTCCACAACACTTGGCTGCAATGTTTAAAGGGGAAAATGGTAAAGGAAAATGTAGTTTAAATGAAGGCTATGCCTTTGAATATGAGTCATTAAGAAAAGAACTTTCAAATTCTAATTCAAACGCTGTTTCTGTGTTGTCCTATTTATGGCTAGCAAACACAGCAGCAGCACTGAGAATAAATGGGAACCTGCAGCCAACGAGTTATCAGCTGGTCAAGTTTGAAGATATTGTGAGCTTTCCTCAGAAAATGGCTGAAAAAATTTTTACCTTTCTTGGTATTCCTCTTCCTCCTGCTAGCTTAAACCAAATATTATTTGCCACTTCCACCAGTCTTTTCTATCTTCCTTACGAAGGGGAAATTTCACCAAGTATCATTCATGCCTGGAAACAAAACATGCCCTATGAAGAGATTAGACAGATTGAAGATATCTGTTGTTCTCTAATGGACCACTTAGGATATCCAAAGTTTATAGAATAAATGCTGCAGGTCAGCAGAAATTTGCACTAATGATCTCTGACTCCCAGTTTGTGGATAAATATTAGAGAAGTTTGTTTATTCTTGTAAAATGTGTACAGTCTGCTACTTTCAGAGAGATTATTTTAAGAAAAAGATAGTTGTTCTTGCAAGTGTGGGGTTTTTTGGTTTGGTTTAGTTTGGTTTGTTTTTAAAAAATACTTGTAACTACTTTTGCTGCCTTTCAAAAAAAGCTGCGTGAACCTTTGTAGAACTACCAGCTGGGGCCTCTATAGCTCAGGGGATTAGTAGTAGAATATGGAGCTTTTCACCTTCAGCTCACCAGTTTGACTCCAGCCTAAGCGGTTAGTTCCTGAAAGTCTTTACTATCTGATGATAAGTATGCAGGCTTATATGAAATGAAACTGGTTAAACTGGCCCAGTTCCTGATGGTGATAATCAGTCCCCTTGGACAGGTTTACTGATGCATTTTGTCTGTGTCTCACTGGTCATTGTAGTGGTGCAAAATAAATACAAGCTGAGGTTTAAGGCTGTTCAGCCTCCCTTCAGCGGCAGGAAACGGTCAGAACATTTGAGTGAATAAAGTTCCTTATTAATAGTCTCAGCAGACAGGCCTAGGACTGGAATGGACATGGATATTGAATATCATTATAGGATATGGTTCCTTCAGTTCAGAGGTGTGGCACTTACATTGGGTTTTGTGCTCTGACAGAAGAGAAGACTTAATTTTCTATGCCTGACCATGTGGTACCCTTTGTGAGCCTGCAGTAAACTATCCAGAGAAAAAGAAATGGGACAAAATCCAAGAAACCAACAAGATCTCCCAAACGAGTAGTTAAATTTGGAGAGGACTGTATGTAGGCTATTAACATCTTCGCTCCTTGCACTGCTTTATCCTGTACCTCTTGTCAAAGAGGTTCTGCAAGGATTTTCTTTTTTAATGAGGTTCTTCCATCCTTCTTTGTTGTAACACATTTCTATGGTGATTCTTGTACATAATTTCACTGAGACCAATGCAAATATTTGATGTCATTGTCAATGGCTTATTGTTGATGTCTGCATAAAATGGCAATGTGAGATTTGGAAGATCTTAAATAAATCTCCAGGTCTGTGTTGCTGAGGGATGTTTTGCTTTTCTGTGTAATGAATTTCTGAAGGACAACTATTGGTAACCTCAGGTCTTCTTTCAGAGAGGGGATAAATCTGAAAATCACCCATCCCTCAGCCATCTCACATTTGAGAGGTGTTTCCCTGAAGTAAACTATTTCCAAAGTTGTCTGATTTTTATCTTGATTGGTGTTTCTTAACATGGTGCTGTAATATGATACTGATCTAGAAACACATAAGCTTGATAGGATAGATGTCTCTTTGTCACAGCTTATTTTCTTCTTGAGTCACACTCATTTTCTACATATGCCCATTAAGAAAAAAAAAAAAAAATCCCATTCCCCAATTTAGCTTGTTCAGCATTCTGTGGAAATGCATGCATATTGTAAATGTCTGCAGATGTGTAAATCAGATCACAAAGAGACATTTGTTTCCTTTACCATCTGTTTTTTATTACAAGTGGAATTGTCCTGAAGAACACTTCAGTTGGTTTGTGGGAACTGGGATCAGAGTTTTGGCTTATTGTATTGAAATATGCATGTAATTACTGTTTATTTGGGTGGTAAGCATTAGACAATGTCAAAAGTGCAGTGAGTTTCTTTGTACAGATTACAGGTACCCTTGCTGATTTTTAGTATAAAGGACTTCTTGCCTTTCTTTCCAATCTTACTATTTATGTCCCTGTTTTACCCCACTGTCTTGTCCCTCCTATACATATATTCCACATCCTTTGGAGGACGTTGTGATATCTCACTGTGACCTAGATAAAAGTAGCTCTTTCTAAGCCAGTCATTAATATGTCAAAATAGGTCTCTAGCACAATAAAGCTATTGATATTTTGCAGTCTCACTAACCATAACTTAGCTGTCATTTACTAGCAGTAGTTTTTTCCCCCTTCAGTCCTAGGTCTCACGCCTGACTAGGTGGAATGCCATGTTAAAGGACATATTAAACAAGTGAGTATAAACTGACATGTTAGTGAAACCTTGGTTTCCAAGTATCACTGTCTCAATTTGGCTTCTCTCTGAAGCCATGTTTGATCGCATGTTAAAAAAAAAAAAAGTATTTATGTCTGTAGAGTTTGTACTTGACATAATAAGTTTCAGCATTTGCCTTCTATTTCCAGTATTTACACTCCAGAATCAGAACAAATAAAAAGGCTTTTCTCTGTCAGATGTTTTAGGGCAACTGAAGGTAAGAATTAAGATTGACTGTGTGTTTGTGGAATTAGAAAGAAACCTTTAAATCTCTTCCTGAAAGTGCCACATGAAATGCCACAATATCCTATAAACCCACTTTATGTTTGTTTTTGAGGAACTAGGGTGGACAGAATTGTCTGTCAGGAGCACCATCTGTGCTGCTTTCAGAATACAGGTTATCCCCTGCACTTACTTTCGTAATAGCGTCATTGCTCTCATTAATTACGTGCAAGATTTTGGAGCTATTTCATTTCTATGCTGTACTTTCGTTGTTCAAAGAATGCATAATCTATTATTCAGATTTCATTGCACTGTGTGTTCCTTATACGGATGTAAAAAGGTAGAAGAGAACTCTGCTCTTTATTTTTAGATCTTGTGAGGGCAAATGCATTATAATAATTATGCTAAAAATATGTAAAAGGAAAAGCAGTGTCTTTGAAAGCAACAGAATAGGAATGCCTAGGGTATGGCAAGTCTCCAGTTTTCAATCAAATAATTGTTTTGCTGAGTTTTAGATTATAAGTTACATGACCACATGACCAAAGTTAGTACCAGACAGGACATAACCCAGCTATGGAGCTGAATGACTCTGTGTTCAGATTGTGGCTTTCTACCTGTATGGTCAGCAACCCAAGACACAGCAGAAAGATGAATAAATGTGCATATGATTGACGAGAATGCCCACTAAAAGATACAGATCTGGGACTTTGTAGAATAATTTCAGTGTCACTATCCACAGAATGGCCTGGTGATAAAAACAAACAGGAAAAAAACCAACCAAACAAAACAAAAACCAACAACCCAACTTGCTTTTCTCTGTTAAAGGATAAATTCCAATTTTATGTCCATGGTGATCTTAAGTCAAATTGGTCATTAAACACTTTTTTTTTTTTTTTTTTTTTTTAGTGGTGATCTTAAGTCAAATTGGTCATTAAATGCTTTTTTTTTTTCTTTTTTTTTTCCTATGCAGTTATTCCCATTGAGACTAGTGTGGTTCCATGCATGAAGAATATGCGTGCAATTTTATAGTATGAAATGATTTTGTGGATGTGCAGAGTTATCAAAATTCTCTTATGTCACAAACATCCAGAGCAAGAATAGTAACTACACAGACACAGAGATTAACCTGCCCTTTCTCCGTATAGTTTAAGACTGTTGGTCATACTTGAGAATCGTTAGACCTTTTTGAAAAGCATGTCTGTTTAGGTACATTGTATGGAAGAGTGTTCTGGCACTTTCAGTTACACTTTCATAAAGATACTTATTAAAACTACTCTTGGTACATTATTTTAAATTTACTTCCTTTTTCTTCTTGTGTTAAATATTGATAATTATTTGTACTATATTGTAATTTGAACTGTCCAATTATGAGACAGCTAAGATTTTTATGTATTTAAAAAGACAGGCTTTATTTAAATGTTTATATCTCTGAATCATATTTGGAAGCTTAAGAAAAATAAATGATAAGGAAAACATTTCATTTATTTACTTACTTCGTAACTAAGTGACATTGGCCCTGGGGAGATGCATGTGGAGAGTTCTATTGAATCGCATGAATCTAGTCTCTGAGCATACATAAATGGTTCTGTTGCTCACAGTAGGCTCTTCATAAGAGCAGTGTCTGGGGAGGTGAGCCTCAGTATCATGATCAGATTGATTCTTTTACCCTCTTAGCATGCATTTGGCATGCAGTCCTCGTTGGATTTGTTTGAACCGTTAATTTGACAGATCCAGAATTGAATTTCTGTACAAGATCCTCAATTATATGTAAAATATATGGCACAGCTCATCTGACAGTGTTAGAATGAAAATCAAACAAAAAATGCACTTCAATTTTTATAAAGTTATTGGTAATTGATTCTAAAGCTACAGTAATGGATCAGGTTTTTGTTACATTTTGTTGGAGTTTTTTTAACCATAAAAATCGTTTTACTTGCTTTTGAAACTTAATGATGTGACTGCTAGGGGAGTTCTGGCTCTGCCTAACAGGCAGTTGTTTCCATTATTAGTCTTAAAGACGCTATTTATTTGATGAACATGAACATACATAATCTGGAATATAATGCTGCATTTGCTGAAAACATTTGAAGTGTACAGTTCATGATTAAGGATAAAAATATGTTACGTCAAGATTTCTGTAAGTTTCAAAAATTAGCCCCTTTGCAAGTGGCCCATATGTTGGGTTCTGCATGTTGGAATATTTTATAATTAGAAATTGTGATATTTATTTAGGTGACTTAGAAGTAATTTATCAGAATTGTTTCTTTTTAATTAGACATTAAATTATTTTCTTGAAGTGGATAAGTACTAGGTCTTAACACTTCTATGATCAGGGCATCATAAGCTTTCCTTTGTTTCTCTGGACTCCCTTTTAGCTTTGGTTCAGACTAAAACCTTTGTTAAAATCTTACCATGGATGGGCTGTTTTCCAAGTGAGGAGTCTGTCTGGAGACTCTTACAGTCTTAAATTCCATTTCCTTTCATTTCATTATGGAATATCGTGGACTACGAGTCATGGATCAAATCCATGAATTGTGAACTATTCAGAATTGGGCTGTAAGTGGAATGGTGCCTTGCTGTCCTCAGTTAATGTTGTGCCATTGACTTCAACAGGGACAAAGTATTATCATCTACAATCATCAAGCTATTATCATCTACTTAGCCTGAATATTCTAAACCAGCAGAAATTACAGGAAGGAAATACCTCAAATTTTCATGAAAGATTACTGTTCTTTTTATTTGATGAAAAAAAGAAATGCATTTTAATAAAGTAAAAAATATAAGTGCTCTGTAACCCTAATCAAAGCTATCTGTAGGCTATCTGATAAATTTTTAAACTCATAAAAAAGGAGGTATAGAAACAAACATATTCAAAATAATGTACAAAGCACAGTTTCAAATGTGAGGACTTTTGATTTCTATAGTGAGGAGAAATTTGCTGATACGTGATCTACACTATTCTCATGAAGGATGTGAATGAGTAATCTTGTGCTGTCTCAGAAAATACTTAATAACAGGAAAGTGCTGTTTCACATTACCAAAATGATAATGTTTTAAATTAAACTGTACATCTTCTGAGCTGGGGATATGCTGAGAGTTCTATGTGATGTAGGAGAAAAAAGACAGTCTGATTTCATTCACAGCTGTCTAACAGAATAATTTCTGAAAGGTTCTGCATTTATGCTGGTATAAACTCAAGTTTACTATCTTTACTGAGGAAGATATTGTGGTGTTTTAAGAATTCACGACCAGAGTTCATCTATCTCACATTAGGTAATTTAACTTTCACACATAAATAAGGAGTGTTGTCACTCTAGAATCAATGGAAAGTGATTCTCACCTTCAAAGGTAAATCAGACATTGCTTACCTCTTTGTAAATCCTCAAAAGCCAAGGTTGACTAAACTCTTACTTAGATGCCCACTGAAGGGCATAAACTGTCCAAACAAATTTTCTGAAACATTCTGCAAAAAATAAAAGGATTGTTAGTAAAATAATATTTTTGTGTTACCCCCTTTTTTTTTTTTTCTCCTAAATTATTTCACAATTTAGGATAGCATAAAACTTTGTGGTCAAGTGTCTGTATTTAAATTTTGTAAATATTGCTGGTTTTGTTTGATTTTAATATGGGAGCCACTGTTGTCTTTCAGAAAGTATTGATGGCAAGATCAGAGTCTGTCTGCCCTTGCATGCACAGTAAGTATGTTTGATGTCAAGTAAAAGACCACAAAATAGCTGTATTCCTTCAGGGTGATTTCCTGCTCAGTTCCTGGGAACTGGACAGCTCGTGCAATCCCTAATTTTGAAGTCTCTTAGTCTTATAAACACTACAGCTGTATGCAAACTTTATTAGAATAGCACCGCTTCTAATTCCTGAACTATACCCAGGAATTTTTTCGGAGACTGATATTCATCCCAGAGACCATTCTAACAATTTAACAGTGTAGGTAAGCGAGTTCCAGCAGCCATGAATGTTCTCTTCTGTGTTTAATTAGAAAAAAAACCAAAACAAAACAAACAAAAAAACCCCCCAACAAAACCAAAACCAAACCCACATAATCAGGTTAACTGGAATAACTGCAGCCCTCTAGGTCTCTCTTACTGAATATGGGCTGACCACAGGCAATATCTATCAGAGGCAGAGGTAGTTCAGCATCCTTGTTGCTGCAGAGGTCTATAACCCACTGCAGGTGCATCTCAGCTGCAACTAGTTTCTTGTAGCAGACTTTTTCAGGTTTAACTAACTGATTTTTTTGTCAATTTAATTTAGCAGAAGGTGATTGGGGTATATCTTAAACATAGGAGCAAGAGCAAGACCTGATTCTCTCTCTCCTGTGAACTTCAGCATGTTTTAAAGCAAAGGTTTTCATGTTTTTAAGTCTTGATGAGGTTATATTTAGCTGTGAAATAGGTTTAATGTTGGTTGGTTTGGTTGGGGTTTTTTGTTTGGGGTTTTGTTTTTTTTTTTTTTGGGTGTAAGCCCTGTGCCTTCTCTGTTAGTGGCTGCTGAGTTACTTTGCAGTTGATGGGTGGTATGTGGTTATCCTTTTTAGCTCATCCTAGGTCTTGTTACTGTACTTTCACAAGTAAATTTATTTTTTGTTTTTAGCCTTCCGAATCTTGAACCGAACTTTAACGTTTGAGAGAGTTACATGGAAAATGCCTGTTAAGATATGAGCAACAAGGTGTGGTGTAAACAAATGTTGCTGTCTGTTGCCAATTCTTTGACAATATTTGTCTCCTGCTGTTTTCTGAAAGGTTGTTCAAAGGTAATAAATCCAATGTACAAAGCTCAGAAGAAACTAGTACCAAGAACATGATAAAAGATAGGCTGTCAGAGATAATAAATGCACACTTGTTTTTGTGAAAGCCATTAATATTTTCACTCTTACTAGCTTTTCTAAGAGAGGAGTTGCTCACATTTTCTTTGGGGTTTTTTTAGACCTTTCTGTGTTTCCATCCTATGGCTTGCCTAGAAACAGATTTTATCCTATATTTTCTGAATCTTAGTTTGAAATGTTAATTTTGTTACATTTTCTTGAACCTTCTGTTGTGTTTCAGGATGTTCCAGTCTATTCTTTTCATAAATTACTTCCTAAAGATGTCACTTGATTTTGAGAAACATAATCTTAGAGCTGGTGAGGACTAAACTGAGAAACAGGAGAAATAAAATGTTATGCTGCTGAAGAGAATAGATTTGAAAGCATGTTTTAGAATATTTAAGTCTTAATGAACTGCCATATCATGAACTATGAATGCCTGAATAATAACTTTATTATTCACTTTAACTGATCATCTGAACGTTGTCTGTTTCAAATTACCATAGGAGTCCTGAAGGAAAGATAAGTTAAAAAGAACATTTGTTTGGATGTACTTTGGTTTTTTATTTTTTTTTTCTTCAAAGCTGTGCTATTCTTTTGTACTCCCAAGCTGTGTTAATTTATAACTAGATAGCTATTACCCAGTGGAGCTCTATAACAACACTGTTGGCACCAAAGGATGCTTTTCCATGAGAGGGTGCAGCTTTACCTACTGGGTATATAGATTCAATATTGATGGTTTCTGAAATGCCAGCTGTTGCGTGAAAGGGGTGGTAAAGCAATTTGTCAGGAAATAACCTCCCTTGCATTCCAGCTCCCCCTCAGGTATTAGAGGAGCTGTGAGCAGCTAGGCTTAGATCCTGAGTGATGCCAAATTTAGCACTATGAGTCTGACAGCAGAGAATTCACTCCTGTACCCACGATTTATGGACTCACACAGCTAAACCTGCAGCATTTAGTGGCGTCCCATTGGGCATGGGGGGTTGGTGTGGCTGGTTTTTGGCAAACACAATCACAGTTCGATGTGGCACTACAGGTCCGGGTACACCAGTGCTGGATTCACTTGATAGTGCCCTGCACCCGCCTTCCAGTCACAATCCATGGACTCTCACGGCCTCATCAGGTGGGGCCCAGTGAGAAATTGTGGAGCAAGTCAATAAGTGAATAAGGCACTTTAATAGAGCAACAGGAATAACACAGATTTGTGTGGATTGCCAGTGATAATCTACTGTCTGTATTAAGTTTACAAGTTACTGAAAGCGCTAAGTTAGTAGAATAATTCTATAGAGATCTCTTTAAGTTTTTGAGAAAGTTATTGGGAAAGTATAAATCTTACCCAAATAGGGGGGAAGAGAGGCTCAGCCTGTTGACTGATCCCAGAGACCAGGCGTCTGTGACGGTATCTTCCCTAATTTCCCCCTTTCTTTGGGCTACTTTTAAATCATTTTTTACCTTCAAGGTGGAGCTTGAGTGACTCTAGTCATACTTTTACCGTGATTGCTGAAAACACTTCTGTTTCCCATTTAAAGTAGAAGTTACCAAAACTTAAGAGTGTGTGCTCAGTAAGGGGAAAGGAGGGTGGTCAGTGAGCCGGAGGTATGTTTTCGTAGTCATAATTCGACATTCACGAAAGGGAGGTATTTGTCAAAGGGTGCCAGATGGTCAGTCCAGGGTCGTAAACAACTAGTGTATCAGCCCCTTGGCAGCCGTGGGTCTCTTCTGCAGTGATTACAGGGCTGAGGGGTCTTCACTCCTCCTTGCTGCTGATATGCAGCAACCTTGCTTTCCAGGAGACAATCTTGGAGAGAGTTCTTCACATATCAGCTGTATTTTTCCCATGGGATCTTCTTCGACATTATACCTTTCCCTAGTGTGTGAACACAGCCATTTTCAGATTTTTAAGTTACCTCCAGTAATTATTCCACACCAGCATGCTTTGGTGATGCATTTGAAAGAAAAGTTGAGTTCTGTAATAAAGAATTGTTTCATGTTAAAGAATGGACTGCACTGTTGCTGAACAAAATAGAGGTGATGTAAAAACATGCATATTATTGACAGTCAGTATACTATT
Organism: Antrostomus carolinensis; assembly: GCF_000700745.2. Classification (NCBI taxonomy): domain Eukaryota; kingdom Metazoa; phylum Chordata; class Aves; order Caprimulgiformes; family Caprimulgidae; genus Antrostomus; species Antrostomus carolinensis. Next base: position 14,159 of record NW_010287860.1, read on the forward strand.
AATTAGTCATGGTTAAGCCAGTCTCATAATCAAATCTTTAAAAGTATGCCTGTAGCTTGCATCCATTCCTCAGCCTAATTACTAACCTTCATGACACTCTTTAAAGGCAGGCTAGGCTAAGATAAATTTCCTTCCATTTGCTGAAAGAAAAGAGCAAGCATACATGAAGATACTCCGGCTTTGTTGATATATTAGGATTTTTCTAATCTGCTGTCACTTGAATGCCTGACTGTACCTCTAAATTGCTCCAGGGTGCATTTGCAAATCTTACATAATGAATGATCCTGTTGACTTTAGTGTATAGGGATTTGCCTATTTGTATTCCTTCTTTCTCTGATAATAGCCACACCTTAGTACCTTTAACACATGAAGTGATTAAAATGACTAGTAAAGAGCCAGGCTAGACAATAAAGAAAAAGCTCTGTTATTCATTGTTCACAGATTGTTGAAAGTGTTTGCCAGCAATCTGCTTCAACTGCTTTTAGTTCTATTGACTTTGCATAGCAACAGACTCATACCATCCTTTGCAGAATCTCCCTTGAGAAGTTTATAACTTAAAGGTACAGTTTTAAACAGCTAATATATATATATATTTCATTGCTTTATTGCCTCTTAAATTAATCTAGGTGCCATTTTCTTTTTGATTTAAAGGTGCAAGGAAAATGAAAGGGGAAAAAAAGTGATTAAATTACCCTTTAAAGTTAAATATGAGTAAATAAATTAATAATAAAAGAAAGCTGTTCAGATACTATTTAAGTTTTGAAAAAGAAATCTGTAGGGTCAGTTTAGCAGAACTGCCATTAAGTGTGTTATTAAATTATTAAACTATTCATGCTCAATAATGTATCCTGCAAAACAAGTACAAATATGACCAATTTGCTTTTGTTGGACTTCTGAAACAGAACCAGCTACATACACAAAAAAACTTTTAACTGAAAGCAGATGTAATAACCTCATTAAAAGATAGTCTTACCCATATTTAGATACGTTGCAGTTACTTTTGTACTTACTGACTTTTATTTCATGTTATCAGTGAAGATTTAGTAACTCAATTTTGGTTTTATTTTTTGTTATTGTTACAGGTGCATTATTAATACTAAGTGTGAGAGCACTGGGTGTAAGGGTCCATTTCTTCTTGTCCTATCGCTTGGTACTTGAGAGCAGAGAGACCAACACCCTCCTTTTCTCCAGGCTAAACAATCCCAGTTCCCTCAGCCTCTCCTCACAAGACTTGTTCTCCAGCCCCTTCACCAGGTTCCTTGCTCTTCTTTGGACACGCTGCAGCACCTCAGAGTCATTCTTGTAGTGAGGGGCTTCTCAGCCTTTTGGCTAAGATCAAGTGTAGTGTATTATATATGTTGTACATGCATATCATCAAATTCATAAAGTCCTGCTAATTTTGGGAGAGAGTCAAAATGTTGGAAAGGAAGCAATATCTGTGATGTGGAACCAAGTCTTACACAGAAAATGCATGCAGTGAAGTGCAGAGAGATTTATGGTGATGAAGGCTTTCAGCAAATACACTGAATTTGCTCAGAATTTAGAACTTAAAACAGACTCTGATATATGAAGCTTACTGGGAAATGTTTAGGTTGTGGCTTATGTTTTCGTTGCAAATGAAGCACTTCTTTTTTGCTAGCATGGCTTTTTAGCTGAAAGTGTTCTGAGACTGACCATCATTTGTTGCTCTTCTTTTTTTATGCTGAGTAGGTTCCCTGTAAGACTTTAATTTATCTATTTTAGAAAGATATATTTGTTTATAAAGAGCTAATTTGATGAACTGTTTCATTACTTTTTTCTTCTGTTGCTTTAAAAATAGAAATCATACTTTCAGGCATTTTGTGAAGGAATCTATCAGCATTTCTTAGTCACAGATTAGAGAAAGCAGTCAGCCTAGAACTGTGCTTGCAAACTACAATGAAAACTTCAAAATATCTTCTTATACCAACAAAAAAAGCATAAGAATTTAACCTTATTTTCTTTACAGCAACTTTATTGATATAATTTTATCATTTATGTTGAAATTATACCCATTTTTTATTTAAAATAAAAACCATTACCTTAATCAAAACAAATAAATATAATTTACAATTATAATAATAATTATTATGAATAGTTCCTAACTGGAATTCTGTGGTAGACCAACTCTGCAATATCTATTGCCCCCTTTGTAATGTTAACTGTGACAAGAGTGGACAACAACTTGATAGGTGTCTTACTCTAAGGCAAAATCTGTTCATAGCATTTAAAACACTACCAAACATGTCAAGAAACTTGATTTAACAATATTCTATCATACTTTATTCTTGCAGGTCTTATTTATGAGTGAAAGTTGCATATTCTGCTTTCATTTTGATAGAAAAATGCACTCATCTAAGTTCACCTGTAAATTAGCTTACCTGTGCCCCTCCCAGATTTGCAGATGGACAGATTTCAAATAGGGCTACTTTATTTCTTCTTTCAGTGAAGTTTAAATTTGGTTAATTGTCCAGAGAGTATCGAATTTAAATAAACAGGAGTTAAACTATTTTAAATGTCTTTAGCATGTGACCTGTACTGATTACATCTTTGATTTGAGTTACAAGTGTGCTTCTCCAAAAATAAATCCTCAGTGATACCTCAAATCTAGCTCATTTTAATCCTGTTAAATAGAAACATTTCCTGGATGATGGGCATTCTAGAGATCCTGCAGAAAGTGCTAATGTATTTTACATTAGCACATCATATTAGACATTACTTCTGGACTCATGAATGGACCATTCAATTCTTACTGCAAAATGATTGTAAAAGTGGCCCAGGATATTTACCTAGGAGATTAGTATATCAAAAATAGATGCTTTTCATATCAAAATGAGAACTCTGACTCTCAAACCATGAATATTAAGGCACATTACGACTTCTCATCCTGCTCTTATATGGTCACCTTGTTAGAATGAAGTGATAAGATGTTCTTTGATGTCCTGACACCAACATAAGAGCTGTCTCAAGAAGAAAAAAAATAGTAGTTTAAAGTAATACATAGTAATACATAGCAGGCTTTCCTAATAACTACTTTTCTTGCCTGATTGTATATCAAATCACATTTTACTTGGGTATGTATTTTTGAGGTCAGTATCTGCTTGCACTAGGAAAACATAATGATATTCTAGCTCCTGTTATTCTTTGACAGAAGAGGTAGTCAATACAGGGTAGACTATGGCTTGAAGTTTTTCATTGGTTGCATTTTAATATTGCCAAAAATACACTGTAAACAGAATATTTTTATTGTGCTCACAGGACATACTGCAAGCTTTGCAAAGAGTGATCTTTCTTCATCGGAAGACTTAGTGGAGTGTTTTTATGCGATGTCTTTCCCTGCTGCCAACACAGCAGAGCATAAGGGACATAGCTTGAGGAGAAGATACATGCTAGAACGTTCATGCAATGTGATGACCTTCAAGAGTGTCACCTTTGCTGTGCAGCCACAAATATAAACTAGAGCAAGCCTATTGCTTCTTCCTAGGGCACGGATAAAATCTTGGATATCTCTTATTTGTGAGCGCCCTACAGACTCAGAAATGAGAAGATATTTTAAAAAATAACCCTTAAAATTACTTTTGTTCTCATGACATATGAGGTAATCACACAACTTCCATGACCTTGACTGATGCTCTTAAAATATTGAAAATGCCTAGATGTGAGATACAAAGTAACAGAAAAGGTCATTTTTGGAAATATAAGAAACACAATGTTTCTGATCATCAGACCATAAGTACATGACACAGCAGACAAGTAAGTTGACAGAATGGACTTCTGCACAACTTCTAGTGCTGGTTCAGATTGATAGCTGTGGGTGGAGTCAGCACAAAGGCTAGGCACTGATTAAGATACTGACCAAAACAAATGCGGTTATGTGGCCTCATTCAGGTCTCTTAAGGAGGGTATATGCTCCACTACCTTAATTTCCCATGTTGGTGAAAGGTGCCATTGTAGGTCCTTAATGTGTTGGTTCTGAACTAGGGAAATATGCCCTTGTTCATATGAGGTATGGCATGTACAAGGCCAAGTTCAGGGCTTAGGCTGACAGTGAGGATGAGAGGTGGGAAGTACATAGTGTGAATGAAAAGGCAAGGGCAAAATGAGATGAATAAGGGGAAGGAAAAGAGATGAGATGTGAATAATTCGTAGAGGACTCAGATTCCAGCCATCTGCAAGGAGGCAAATGTGATGTGTTAACAGGCATCTACTGTAATTATACAAGTTAGCTGCTGTGCAATGTGGCTGTCATTTCAGGTTTCTGTGAAGGAAAATAGTGTGATTGGTTGTGTAAAGAAGCCTCATTTAATCTTATAGTTAAGCAGTTTTTACAAAAGTGAAAATGAATAACATCATATGTTGTTTATTTAATAACAAATTCGATCTCAGAATGTAATGTCTTGAAAGTTAGTTTTGGTTTTCATTTATTTTTTTTAAACACAAATTGCAGTTAGGAGTAGGTGAATAAAATATGCACCTTCATGAACTACTAAAAATAGTATAGAAGAGTGAGGGTGATGAGAGCTTTGCTAATTCCAAGCAATTGAAATGAAATACTTTAAAACGGGGATGTCATTTGCAAAATCTCTAGATCTCCTACCTCAGTATTATGAAGTTAGATTGTAGCAAGATAATTTTATGTAGCAAACTCCTGCTATGTCTCATCACTTGTATTCTTTGTTTTAAATTTTGTCATTTAAATTCTATTGTTTTTTTGTTGGGTGGGGGTTTGGTTTTTGGTTTTGTTTTGTTTTTAATTTTCTATGAATAAACACTAAGCAGCTATATATATATCTGTATCCTAAAAAACAGAAGCACCTTCTCATCTTAGAGGGGGCTCCAAAAGCAAGTAGCATCTGATGCTCTACCACTGTACGTTGGTTGAGCAGGGCTACAACAGCTGAAGGTAGGTAGCCTTCTATCTACAGAAGAAATGTCAGTGTAGGGCAGAGGATGTCGTAACTTCTGGGAGGTGAGCCAGAAGACAGCTACTGTAAAGCTCAGCCTATGCAATGCATTATCCCCAGATCCCCCCTCCTGTTTTCCTTCTGTAGTTGAAAAAGGAGCGCTGTCCACAGCCCCATTAGACCAGGAAAAGTGATCTTTTAAAAGATTTAACCTCTTTTGTTTTCTGTGTTTTGGCTTCTGTTCATTTAGATAAATAAATAAAAGCTGTCATTAGTGTTGTGTAATCAGCCTGCAATCAGAAACACAAAGGGAAAATACTGCCTGGCACTTGAACTACAAACTACTTTGTTCTCTTATAAGGCAGTATGGCAGTCCCTGTTCTGATAGTAAATAAAGAAGGATATTGGATCTTTATCTGAAGTCTGTGCAAGAACTAGCTGGGTACCTTGCTTTGGGTACTTTAATAGTGAAAAACCTATTGATAACAAAATAAATCTCAGAGGTCTAAAGATTGAAAGATAGGCCAAGTGGTTGCTTAACTTTAGATTTACAGCTCTTTTTGAAGACCTGCCTGAAGTAAGAATGATAAAGGATTTTTGCTTAGCATGCCTGCTATGGTTTTGTGACAAATCGGGTGTCTTAGTCCATGTCCGTACCTATATGCTGAACCACCTGGCAGCATACTCCTGGGACTGGTTTCTATTCAGGGCACTTTTGCATGAGCTCTGAATTACAGGTCCAGGTTTATCTCATGGCTACACCCTGCACTCAAATCCTGGAACTTCGTATGTGTCCCAGATGTGATAATGTGGTCAAATCCTGAAGAGACTTGCCAACAGTGGAGCTATTTTTTTTTACAGAGCTCAATAACAAGGGTTGATACCTGCACTGCTTTCAAATGGTGAAAACATAAAACCTCATCACTTTCAGCTCAGTTTCATGTAAAGATTGTGAATTAAAGCTCAGAATTAAAAATAATATCCTTGAATTTGAGACACACGCAAGTGAAATTGAAGTAAACATTTAAATTGGACATCATCGAAGCTGATTGTTGGAAAGTAAGGTAGTTTGACAAGTAGTAGCAGTTTGTTGTTTTTACTAATTGTTTCATTTCCTTCTTTCTTTTGTTTAGTGCATAGAAGTACTTGGCTGCCTTTTCTGCTGCATGAACACACAATGCTGCTTGTGTTTCAGTACAGGCCAGCTGAACAGAAGATCTAGTTATAGAAGATCAGCAATGAGATTAGAATTTATTCAGAAAACATCATATAAAGACCATCCAAGTAAATCAAATAGACAAAAATAGCATGAATAAAAAAAATCCTGAACTGAATTTGCAATGATCTTTCAAGTCAGATAAAATAAAGGAGTAATTAGCCTAACCTTCAGGCAGAACTGCAAAGCGTATACTTGCATAAAACAGCATGCCTTTTGCCTACATGGAAAAAAATTACTTCTTAATGATGGCTGAGATGTTCTCCAAGAGGCACCCCTTCTATATTCTCTTGAATCTGTAGTCAGGTCAGTTGTAACACTTAATTGGTTTCCTTCTCACAGGCTCTCTTTATGATAGGATCAACTGATACAGAGGATTCTGAGTTGCACCATCCAAAATAAAGGTCCTAAGTGAAATTTCCTTATTCTTAGCAACTTTTCTGTATCAGGTGTTACAGAAATTACGATGCAACAGAGTTACAGGTGTTCTGCTGTTCTGGCCAAAACTGATATTGGCTTTTTAGAACTCCATCCCCAGAGACTCAATGAATGAGTGATTTTTACAGTCAGTAGCATTTCATTCTGGATCTTAAAGATGATCTATGCCTGGTTTAATTTGTACAAGCCAGCTTATAGCTCTTTCCTCTCTTTAGCCTTCTGAAGCTAAAGTTGGGCCACCAGCAAGGGGAGTGGGTATGAGAAAAGCACTCTTGAGATCCCTGCAGTTATAAATTCTATCCCATTTGATAAACAGAGCAGAGATAATAGGTCTGAATGACATGGATCTTAGTGCATTTTTCCACATGCACAGGTGAATTAGGCTTGAACTTTTTGGAGCCCCACAGCTACCATGTTTCCACTGGCATTTCTCTTCCAAATTAATAGCTTGGAGAAGGTGGGGGGGCCGGGAGGGGAGGTTAAGATTGAGGGAGAAATGCCTGATTTTCTATCAGTCACTTATCCTTCAGAATAAGGATTATAATTAATCCCATTAAAGCGTGAGTTAGGAAGAAATAAGATTTTAGGTACTATAAAGATAAGAGTTTGTTTAAGCACCTAATGTAACGTGGTGAAGACAAAATAAATTTTCCACTGAATACAAAGTAAGAGTCAGTTTAAATTTATAAGATAAAAATGGCTGTACTTGGTCAGAGCAAAGACCATTCAACTCAGTGTGCTGCTTCCAGTAGTTGCCATATGAGAACGCTTAGGGATGAATAAGAACCAGGGTAAAAATAGGATTCTTTTCTCTGATTGCTTTCCCAGCCTCAGGACTGAGCTAGATGTATTTAGCAAAACTAAATAGATTTCTTTTCCTTTTTTTTTTTTCTTTCTTTTTTCTCCAGTCTTCTTCCCTTGAGCCCATGTAAAATTTAGAACCTATTATGTCCTCTGGCAAAGAGTTCAACAGGGCTCTTATTCCTTGTTTTAAGTGCCATCTTTCAGCATTTGTTTTCACCCTGGCTCCTGTAATCTCTTTTCTAAGCTGAAAAGTCCTTGTTTACTTATTCATTCTTCGCTTGAAAGCCTTCCACTCCTGTAGTAATCTTTACTTCATCTGATTTTTTTGTTATTATCTTTCCGGAGGGGTGGGCAGAAGGAGCTGCACATGATGTTGAAGGTGTGGGCAAACACAACTTTAGATGGTAACATTATGACTCCGAGTTAGTTTGCCTCTGGTGGTGGAGGTAGAAGTTGCCTAATCATCATTTAAAGATATTTGCCTTTTTCTGCAACTGTAATCAGTTCTGTTTTGTACTAATTCTAAAGTTTGCATATTAAGCACAGAAGTGTTATAAATAAATTAGGACCACATTAACTAAGTGTTTACAAGTCACAGCAAAAAACTTCAGATACTGCTTTACAAAGTAAGGCCTCTGTTTACAAAGAAGAGTATCCAAATAAACACTCCAGTGACATTTAAGCAACATCAAGTTTATTTTTTTCTTAGAATCAAAGCTTGCTACTAGTTTTCAACTTTGTCACAGAGAAGAATGGGTGAATTTTCAGGAAAAAATAGTGAATGAATAGCTAATAAGCTGATACAAATACAAACAGAGCAGCCTGTCTTTGCTCTGAAAGTTAATGCAACTTAGACTTCAAAGTCAGTTGTGTATTTGTGAAATTTTTACCCAGCTTGTTAAACCCTCACAAGGTGTTGCTTGTTACATCTGAAACTAGAATCACCCCTGGATTTTGCATGGCATTGCACAAAAAAACAAACAAACAAAACCCCCAAAAACCCCCGGCATGGGAACACTTCATTAACTCTTTTAAGTATTCAAGAGCTGTTACCTTGTGTCAGGAATATGAGAAATGCAGTGTACTGGAGAGGTTTGCACTACCTATCTCTATACAAAAGTTTCTCACAAGTATATAGGTAAAATATACCAAATGTTAAGATACCTTGTCTATGCAAACATATCTTTCTCTGAATACTCTTTGTGAAGGAACATTTTCTGCTTAAGAGTACAGTGCTGGAGCTCTCTGCTGTTTCCTGCATGACCATCTGGTGTAATCTTTCAAGAAGCAAAGAAATCCATCTAGTTTCTGAACATAAAGCTGTATGTCTCTTCACAGGAAGGAGGAGATTATACAAAGGAGAGGATATGCTCCCTAAAAGTTTCTTTGTGACTAGATAGATAGGCTTCATTGGAGACCTGACAAGATTAACTTTTTAAAGTTATCTAAATACAGCTTCTCACAATGTTACTAAGTTGTTTGTCTTAGAGGTCCTGTTTCCAAAGAAAGTGATTTAATGGATGCACTTGATTCTGTTAAATAATAATATTAGATGTCAAGTCCACATTCCCTGGCTGTGTACAGTCTAGTCACGTGTACTCTTGATGTGTCGTGAGAGATTTCTGGTTCGGAGAGGGGTCCAGAAATCTCTGGCCTATATGATGCCATGAAAGACAGATCCTTCAGTAACCCAAGTTACTCATATTGGCTTGAAGTACTTTGGCCCTTTGATACATATCTGTCAAGGCAGCACAAAATAGGCCCTTCGTTTTTTTTCCTTCACATGAAAATCCTGTATCCCAAATAAACCATACACTCTAGAGAACAAGCAGGATGTGCAGTTGTCCAATTTACAACTCATCTGGGTGATTACAGCAGTCTGTGTATTTGGCAACCTTCAGCCTTCAGTGAAGGTACTGAACTCAAAAAAGCCATAGGATCCATCTGTGAGATGACTATCAAAATGGTGTAGTGGTTAGCATCGTGCTTTGAATGACAGTCTAATAAGCATTCTCACCCCATCTTAATTGTTAACATAACAAACTCTTACATTACATTTACTGTTGCTGCATCAATGGTTTTTTCCACAGTGACAAACCACATCTGCTGCTTAACTGCATGTGTGAAAATATAGCTGAATTCCTGCTTAACAGGGAGAGTTAGACTTTGTTTGAAGTCTCCACACAATATTTTTCAGATTGCAGACAGTGATAAAGAGGACCCTAACATCTTCAATGTAAGGAACAAAGTAGTGAAAAACTTGTAGTTTCTAGAAGACAACTTCCAAGAGGATTTGGGAAGTCTTCAGTCAGGGCAGAGGGGAGGTACTGAAAACTCTGAAAGAAAATGTGGGATTGGAAGAAATAGAAAAGGCAGGAAAGGGTAAAAAATATGGTAGCATTCTCTTGGCAAACTCTGTAAGTGTGATTCTGCTTTATGTGTGGCACTTACCAGTTTTTCCTCTCACTCAGGTTGAGAGCTAAAGATGCCAGATTTCCACTGTGAAACTTGAGAAGGATGTATGCATGTATCAGAAATGGGTATATCACTCAGTATGGACAATATATTAGAAAGTATATTTTCAGACTACAAAACAGCAAAAAGATAGCCAACTCCCAGAGTGTAATTAATGAGCTTTCCCTGTGTTTTAGAGAGAGTGGGAATGCATGGGTTAATCTCTTTTGGATATTAAAGGAAGAGCTGGTGTCTCCAGAGGTGATTGAAACAGTGGAATTGATTTTGGAGAAATTAACTTAGAACTAATGGATGGAGAGATTGAGATATCTCATAGTTGAAGGTCTTAAAGAAGGAGGGGAGGATGTTGAGGTGAAGGCAAAGTGAGGCTGCCAGTGAAGGCAAAGGCAGCCTTCCCTTTGTGAGCACTGTGACATCTTCTCAGTGTGATGTATTCTCCTCTCTGTTTTGTAAAGCTCACTCCACCCTGCAGTGCCCTATTGCCCGGTTCCACCCTTCCCTGCTGTGCTCTGCGGCAGTAGAAAAAAAACCAAAGCAAATCTGTGTGCACAGAAGCAAAAGAACAAAATATTTATTCTCTACTTCCCATCAGCAGGCGATGTTTGGCCACTTCCAAGGAAGAAGGGCTTGATATGCATTGTGGTTACCCCAGAGGACACATGTAAATAATGAATACCCACCCTTCTCCTTTCTTTTATTTCTGAGCAGATGTCATATAGTATGGAATATCCCTTTTGTCAGTTTGGGTCAGCTGTCCTGGCTATGTCCCCTCCCAAGATTTTCCTAAGCCCCATCCTACTGGGGAGGGGAAGTGAAAATCACAGAATCACAGAATGTTGGG
>NW_010287861.1:0-18613 GCF_000700745.2 Antrostomus carolinensis
CCCCCCCGAGATTAGAGTCTCCTCTGTAATTAGGGAATGACGATGTGCATAAAAATGTGTAGACTGGGAACTCTTCATCCCATAGCCTAGATATTGAGCATCTAGGAGCTACACAGCCTGGCCCTGCTGCAGCTGAGGACTTTCCATGTGATGTCCAGAGCAGCAGGAAAGTCTCTGATGCTCTGCATGGCTGCATGTGGGCCACTGCTGCTTGGCTGGGAGACTTCATCTCCTAGTGAAATGGTCAAAGCCAAATGTGGGGAGGAAAACCTTCTTGGATTCATGAACAGGATTTATCTGCCATATTTCCAGTCCTTAAGGCATTTCCTTGTTTCTACTTTTGGATGTACCTTTGTCCCATCTCTGAATCTCACATCACAGCCTGAGCTCTCCAACAAAAATGTGGTGGGGCAGGACAATGGCATTTGTGGTTCCCCAGCAGCTGCAGTGGGACTGCGGCAGGAGAATGTGTACTTGGTCCCTGGGTGCATGCAACTTAGGATGAAGTATGGGGATACTTGCTGCAGAGAGGGTATGTACTCTTTGCTTGATTTCTCTCCCCACCCCTTTTTCATTTCAGGGTGTTCTAAAAGTAAAGCCACTGCCTGAATGATTGACCTAAATTGTGTTTCAATGGCTTGTATAGTTGATGAATCAGCACCCAGTGGTTAGCCAGTCTGTTGTGCCCATGCTATGCTGTGTAATCGATCATCACCCTGGAACACGGGGCAGAAAACATTCTGTCAAACTCATGAAAAGGGACCATCCCACAGCAGAGTGTAAAGAGCTCCTCTTCTGCTTTATCTGTTGCCCAGTTGATTTATTTGTCCGTCTGTCCTCTGATATGTCCCACAAACAGCCTGGTCCCTGGTGCAGCCCTAGCTGTTACATCTTGCCTTTCTTATCCCTACCCTGATGCTCAACCATCAACTGGAGATCTCTGACTCACACCAGTAAAACGATAGGGAATGGGAATGTGCTCAGGTGAAGCCAAATGGCTCTTGGAGGCAGCCAGGAGGATTTTTGTCTTGCTTGGCTTATTCTACTCATATCCTGTGGGAGGGGAAGTTGAAGGCTTGCCATGGAACTGTGGGATGGCTGCAGATCATGAGCCTTTGACCTGGAAGACAAAGTTTTGGTGGCAGAGGAGGGTCAAGGCAGCAAATTGATGGTTCTGGACATAAATGCAATGATGGGAGTAGGGCTGATCGTTCAGGTCCTGACAATCCCTTCCCAGGGCAGGCCTGGGCAGCCTTTCTCCCCATGCAGTGTGGGCCACTGTGCACCCCCTAGGGCCAGAGCACCCTGTGGCAGAACGGGCTTTGCTTCTCCAGATGGGACATTAATGAATTTGGATGGGTCTGCTGTCAATAGTCAGCTCCTGCAAGTAGAGACTGTACCACAGATCTGATGATGAACTGCAATCAGCCACATGGCCAAGTCTGTGCTTGGACCAGAGCTATTTCCGGTGATGCTAACGAGCCCTGTGGATGTGTGGCATGCTCACGAGGTCTGGGACATATGTCTTTTGGTACGTGTGGCTGCACGGGCAGAGCAGAAGCCCACGGGGTCGGAGGTTTTTGGAGGAGCGAATGGAAGCAGTGTGTGGCAGCAGGGAGGTAGGGATGTGAACCAGGGAGGGGGGTCCAAGGATTAATATTTATGGGCTACGGGGCAATGCAGCAGCGGCACTGGCCATGTCTCAGCCAGACTGGCTGCTTTGGAGGGCAGACATCCCCCACGGCGGGTTTGGCGACCGGGGTTTGGTGGCTCCCAGCCACTAGAGGCTGCCCTGCTCCAGCTCCTCAGCCCTCGCTCGGGCTGGCAGCGGCTGCGCTGCCTGTTTGGGCACCGAGAAGAGGTGGTAGGAACACCCCCGAAGTCTTATTTTTCCTTTCTCTTGTGAGTAGACTGAGCATGTGTCGCAGCAAATCTGTGCCCTCAGGGATGTAGCTTGTGTCCCTGCTCATAAACAGAGAAACTGAGGCACAAAGAGCTGCTTGGAAAGGGCTGATGGCAAGCCAGGTCTGCAGCTCAGGGTGAGGAGGACGTTAGCACGGGCAGAGCCCAGCGCCTGGCTCTGACTGCTGCCACACGAGGGGACAGGAGCAAACCCGGTGTGGGGGGTATAGCTGCAAAACACACACACCTGCTGAGAGAGCTTGGAGGGACCTGATTCTGGGTCCGACTGGGCAGAGCTGATGGCTGGCAACTGGCCTGAAGCAGCAGAGCTTCTTTGGGGGAACTGCGGTGTCTCCTGCTGCACATGCACCCTTGATCCTGCACTTGCACACCCCTACAACTCCAACACCCATGCTGGTGTTTGCCAAGCTCATCCCATACTGAGGGACCTTGGCCTCTTCTTGACTCCTTGCTGGGCATCCGCTGTCAGCATCTGTCGGAACACCACCTGCAATGGCCCATTCTGTGGCAATCCTGTCTGTAACATGCCCAGTGTTTGTTCCCCTCATGATGGCAGATGCGGAGATGTAGAAAGGCTAAGACATGAACTGCTGAGCAGATTGAATACATCTCTGAGACAGTCCTGCTGCCCTGAGAGAAAGTTGTGGTGATGGAGCCGTGAATTATGGACAGGATACATAATCCAATCCCATGGGGATGCTGGATGCCAGAACAGATTATCCTGATGGTCCCTCACAGCATTCAGATGACTCAAGTGCTGTTGGGCTGATACCACCAAATGCTCAGCACCAAACCTTCCTGTCTGCTCCTGTCCTTTCAGGGAGCATGGGGCTCCCAGCTCTGCTTGCCAAACCTGGTTTTATGGTGCTACATGAGACTGTGGGTTTGGCTCATGGGCCACATTTAGCTTCATTGGATACAATACCTTTCTTCAGTGTCTCAGCCAGCTTCAGCAGACAAGGACCAGTGTTCCCCCCCTACTTCTTGAGCAGAGGCAGCAGGCAAGACAGACCTGGGGATGGTGTAGTAGCCAGGGGCAGGTTTGGTGATGCTCATGGGTCAGAGCTCCCATTTTTCCCCTGTTTCTCCTTTGATCCCACTCATTGCTGCTCTTCCCTTGTTTCCCTGCCCTACAGATGTCATAAATCTCCACTTCTGCCCTTCTGCTAATGGACTGCTTTGTCCAGAGTGAACAGAATCCTCAGGTGGTGTAAATGGGTGTAGCTGCCCTCTGATCCATGTCCTGGCACTGAGTTAGCCCAGGTGAGGATCTGCTCCATAATCTCTATTTCATTGTTATCAAAGCCCAAGCATTGCTTCCAGTGCCCAAAAATCGCTGTCTTCTATCATACTTGGTCTTTGGCAGACTGATGTGTTGACAAAGACATCTTTGTTTATCTTCTCAATGCATCCGTTGCAGCCGGATGCTTCTCTGACCCTCACGTTTTCAATAATCTTTTCCCTTCTTCCCTCTGGCATTAGAGAGCCTCTTATTCATTTGAGAGATAAGTATTTACGTATGTGTTGGTGAGGAAAACTTAATCAATAATGCCCATGAATAACATTGCTTTGTGTTTTAGATCCACCAAATTTCCCTCCTCCCTTTGTTTTGTTGTTTGTTTTTTTTTTTTAACTGGGACTGTTTTTTTTTTCTGTTCCAGGCAGGTTTCACATTCTGCTCTGTGGGGTGGTTTTTTTTTGTTTGTTTGTTTTTGGTTGGGTTTTTTTTTTCCAAAGTTCAATTGCCAGGGAGAGAAAACGAACTCCAAGCAAAAGCTGTCATTTTGGAGAGACATCAGTCTTATCAGTCCCCTCCACCCACACCGTGCCTGTCCAGTGAGGCTGCAGAAGAGGGATCGCCTGTCCTGTTGCCTCCAGCCTCTCCTCGAGAGATGGGTTGGTCTCTCCCAGCAAATTCAGGTTCGCAGCTTCTGAGCACTGACTGCACTGTTGGGAAGCAGCTCCTCAGTTGTGCGAGGCTCAGAACTGACCACTGTAATGCAGCTGCAAAATCCTCTTGCACAGATTTCCCCCCCCTCCTCCCTGAGATGCTTTAAAAATAAGGGACAGATTGTGTCTTCCATTCCAGTGCAGGGATCTCATAGGAGGCTTCAGCTGCCCTCCTGGCAAGGGCACGATGCTGTGGGCACCATGACCTGTTGGCTGCTCAGGGTGAGCTGCTGTGAGCTGGGGCAGCCCAGGGGCAGTGATAGGGATGCTCCAGCTCCTGCAGTAACCCTGGGGCTGGCTGGTGGGGAAACTTCAATCTGCCGGGCTCTCCCTGCTCTATTTTCTGTGCAGTGCCTCTGACAGATGGGTGTCATGCAAACCCCACCATGCTGGGACATTGGCAACCTGGTCCAGTCCTCACCCACTGGTCCAGGTGAGCATTGGTGAGGGGGGACATCAGCATCCCTGGGGATCCTGCTCTGCACCACCCTGGACACAGGTGAACCGCTTTTCCTGAGCCCCCGGAGCAAGCGTGACCGCTACGTGTGTAGTCTGCCCCGTGCCTCTGCTAGCGAGAGGGAAGCTCATACACCATGGTGATGTGTGTGTGTTGGCGGGGAGCAGCTACAGGAAACTAATGGACCATGAAATTATCCAAGGAAGGAGAAAAAAAAAGAGAGATTGTTAAGAGGAAACTGCGCTGCATCCACAACCCTGCTTCCCTTTCAGCCAGCTTAATGCGCTGACAAATAAGATGTAGTAGTGTTATGTTGAAGGCGGAAGGGACTGGCAAAGGGCTCTTTCTGTGTTATCCGGGTGACCCAGTGTGAGTCTATACTGGGAACAGCAGTTACCTGGGGAATGCTACAAGGAAGAGTTATTGAATTAAAATAAAATAAAATTTAAAAAAGAGAAAACCACCCCAAAAACCCTTTGGAAATTGTTTCAGGGAAAAATAGGATAGTCATCAACATCCTCATAATCGTAGAGTGCACAGATCCAGCAAGCTGTATCCCAAGGGATCCCAAAGTGTATTCCCATACTATGTATACAGCAATTCCTTCCTGTTTTTCTGGAGTTCCTTCTGTGGCAGGGGAAGCACACACCGGGGCAAAATGTGCTTGAAAATCAAGGCTGTGGGAAGAAATTGAGAGACATGGTGCAGTTACTTGTAGCAGAATTCAACAACGGGGCAGCATCCGTGGGTGAGAGGGAAGGAGTTTGCCGGTGGCCCCCAGTGGGCGCAGGAAGAACAGTGGCAGCTTTTCATCACCAGGCTCCTGATCTAACCTAACTTGCTCTAATCAATTCTACTTTCTATGATCCTGCCACAGCAGGGTCTGAGATGGGAAATGAAGTAACCTGCAGTAACTAGAGCTGTTTGGGATATGTGTTATTTTTTTCCATCAAAAAAATCTAGTGAGAACATATGTTTTTGTTGAAGCAAGGGAAAACCTCTCCAATTTTTATTTATATTTGTCTGTTCAAATTCTGAAGCTCAGAGTTTCAGGTTGCTGGAGTGTCTAGTGCATTTCTCAACTCACAAAGAGGAATTGTCTGGGGAAAAACAAGTGTCTGGGGAAAAACAAGATCAAGAGACGATGGCATTTCTGCATTGCTGCAGGAGCGGAGTGTGACCAGTCTGACTCTTTGCCAAAGAAACACTCAGAGATCATTGATCTGGCCTGCTGCAAGATCTTCCAGTGATGATGGCCCATTACAGCTGCACCCTTTTCAACATCTCATTCCTCCCCAGGTTTTGCATCCCCCAAAACAGAGCCTGTGGCAGGGACTCAGCCCAAGGCTCAGCATTGACCCCCAGCATGGCTGCAATGGGGAGGCCAGGTCTAGAGGGACTTCAGAATCCATCTGCTCAGGGGCTTCTTATCCTTACCAAAATACCTGGAGAGGGCATTTTGACTGATAAGAGAGAGCTGAGAGACCAAGAGGAACCTCTGAGGCTGTTTTGTGCTGCTAGAATCTGCACGGTAATTCAATTTCTCTAGCACGATGTTAGTTTTACACCGGCTGAGGATCTAAAACGTGTTTGCTGAGTTAATATGCTTGCAAACAAGAGATAATTAAAACCAATGCTGCAGCTTAAATGCTACGTGAGAGAATGTAAGCACGTGTGAAAGGGCAAACACCCCCCCAAAAATAAATGATGGCGACTGTGTGCTCTGCTAAATACAGCCCTGGCTGGGATATGGAAAGGGGAAAACATGTAAATAAGAAAGAGATGGAATTGCCTGATGTGGCTGCTTTGAGTCATGCACAAAAGCAGCTGCGGGAGATGGACGAGCAACCATCACACATGGGTTTTCTTCCACCCCTTCCCTATTTTCTGTTGCAAACATTTTTGTGGAAAATACAACAGAAGTCCATGGTAAGTGAAGCTGTGCTGGGGATCTGAGGTCCTGCAGTGGGAGGAAGCTCTCTCAGAGCTCTCTTCTGACTGAGGTCCTCTCCTCTCACCCAGCCAGGAGGGCCAGCCTGTCTTGGCAGTGCTGGTCCCCTGTGCCTACAGGAAAACCACCCCAAAGTGCCCCAGCAACAAGGGATGTCCTTGCCCACCACCTCCACCCTGTCCACATCCCAGGCCAAGCCAGGTGGCCCCAGCTGATTGATCCGAGGGCACTGATGCATTCCAGCTGTCTGCTGTGGCTGTGTCCCTTGGGTGCAGATGATCCTCTTGTGGGTCTCCCTAAGATTAGTCCTCTTGAATTCGAATAAGCAGTGGGTCCTGCTGTGCCACCACGCTGGAAGCAGCC
This sequence comes from Antrostomus carolinensis, assembly GCF_000700745.2. Lineage (NCBI taxonomy): Eukaryota > Metazoa > Chordata > Aves > Caprimulgiformes > Caprimulgidae > Antrostomus > Antrostomus carolinensis. The sequence continues at coordinate 6,645 of NW_010287861.1, forward strand.
CGGAGCAACGCCGGGTTATACCAGTGTGACACCACTCAGCCGAGCACAGAGCCCTGCTCTCTGCTTATGAAAAGAAAGTTACATTAGAAAGGCCTTTTACCCAGATACTTAATTAAAATAATATTGAAACAAGCAAGACACACTGTGTGCTAAGCGCACGGTCACAGCTTCCCACAGCTCATTTGCAAGAGTACTCAATAATGGCTGCGGGTAATTATTTTTTAATCAGCCAGTGTAAAGAACGATTGGCATGTTAACAAATGGTACTTATTTTCTCTTCCTCCAACGGGGCGAGATCATAGGCGATGTGGTGCCAGGCAGCGAGTATCCCCTGGCATGACAAATTCCTCCAGCTCACCGTGGCTGGATCTCGTGTTCGGAGGTGAAAGGCAGTGGCTGGCATTAGGAATAGCTGGGGGTGGGCAGGAGCAGGCTGCAGGCATGGGGCTGCCCAAAAGCACCGAGATGTTTGGGAATGAGCCTGTTTGTCCAAAGACAGATGGAGGAAAACTGGACAGAGAAAACTTTACAGCTATTGGGCTCTTATCGTCCCTCCTGTGTTAGCCAGGAGATAATTCAGGAGAATTTTTGGGATACCTGTTTATGTCTGACCAGAACTCATACTTCAGTCTGGGAGACTGGGGCTGGTTTGCTCATTAATTAGCCAAGATGTCACCAGAGCTCAGACTTGATTTCAAGGGCATGATCAACATCACCAGTCAGTGGCGAGCTCTAGCCTTGTGAATATTTAGCCCTTCCTAATTGCCTGCTGTCCCACTCCCTGGAAGCCCAGGGTGGCTCAGAAGGAGGGCATCCCAAAACTAGTGCAATTAGACAGTTTTCTCCCCTTTTAAAAGCTAAATGTCTATGCTATTTTTTTTCCTTCCAAACAGCAGAGCCATTGAGGGGGCATGGGACCTTTTCTCCAAGGTTTATGCTTTTCTCCCTTTGTCTACCTCTGAGGACAAGCCTGGCTGAGCCCTGAAGGATGTACCCACTCAATTCTGGCCTTTCCTACACAAATTTGTCAGCCCTGCTTTTGGTCTCACAGGCCCTTGTGTTTCCGACAGTGCTTGGGTAACTCTGAACATTAATAATTCTGCTTGTTCTGAAACCACACTATGGGTGCCATGAAAATTAATGAGGGAGCCTCTGGAAATCAATTTCCTGCTGTAAAATCTCCTCTCTGGAGAGCCGGGTGCTGTGGGCCTTTGGGGGTTATTTTAGGCAGGTGGCATTATGTATCTTTGGCCAAAGGATGCGTTGCCTTGGCCTTCTGCTGTGGAAAAATGCTCCTTGTTTACCAGCTATACATTTTCTGCCTCCTTTACGTGACATGGGAGCAGCGTGGGGTTTGCTAAGCCTTGCTCTGACAATTCTGCTCTCAGTTTACACAGTCTGCTTGGACTTAGATGAGTGCCAGGAGTGTTTTCTAGGCTTTGCAGGGTTAAGCCATGCCATTTCTCCCAGCCCTTCTGCATGGCTATGACCTTTCCTTCTGCCGCTCTCTGCTCATCCTACAGATATCAGCCTCCCAGGTTTTCAGTTTTTGCTCCGCTCAGGAGACCCATCACCGTCCCAGCAGGCCAGGAAGGGCAGGACTCCATCCAGAGTCCCCTGAGATTGCTGCTGACCTGAGCAAGAAGTTGCCTTTTTGTAGCTCAGTGGCCACAGGTTCCTGAAACCTCAGCCCCAGAGGCTGGAGAAAGTTCAAAGATGCTTCCTCACTTGGGGAATTGGTTGTCATCACCCCAAGTATGGCTCTGAAGTCTTCCAGACAAAATCTCGGCTTCCCGGCAGCTGGCTTCATGTGGCCTTTGTGTTCCCATGAGACTGTGTGGGCTCATCTTCATCTCTTCTTTTCATCTGGTTGATTTATTTCATTAAGTTACAAAATTGCAACTGACACATTCCTCCCACAATTGAATTGTTTTTTCAGGGTGCAAAAAAATTACTTCTCATACCACCCAAGCGCGGTAACTATAATTTTCCCATCTGTGCAGATGTCCTTGGTGCCTCTGGAATTTCAATATTCACATTGCGACAGACAGTTTTACATCAGCCTCCATCTCCAACATCTTCATTACAGAGTGTTGTCCAGAGGGCAAAGGTGGGGAATGGAGATTTCCCATTCTTTCAGTGCATGTTTTAATTTATTTTCACTGGTGTTATTGCTAATTATTTTGTCTGGTTCCTCAGGTGCAGTGAGTTCTCATGTTCGTCCTTCCTTGCGGAGCCTCCAACACAAATAAACCCAAGCACCGAGTATGGTCACAGCAGGGAGCTGGCTAAGGGGATGCTGAGGTCCAGCTGACCAGCAGCACTGGGGATGACTTACAGGTCCCATTTGAAGACATTGTGCCTTGAGATGGGTTTGAACCCAACTCCATCAGCCAGCAGATGATCTGTCTGTCCTCTTCCCTCCTTTACTTTCCACCCCAAAATGAGACTCAGTCTGTTTCCACCCCCTTTTCTTTCCTCTGAGCCACTGTATCATACAGTTTGTACCCTTATCTTTGAGGTGCCCAGGGGTCAGACTTCTCAGAGAGCTTTTCCCTTTCTGCTTTTTAAGAGCAATTTGATTAAAACAGGTCTCTAAACCGTGCCCCTGCCCAGGCCCAGGGGACCCAGCCAGAGCTCTTCTTGCAAGTCGATTTTCCCTCCTGCTCAGAGCATTAAAACCCTTTTCCCTGCCAGGGCTGTTCTAGGTGAGAGCACTTCACTTTGTTAACCTGGGCATGTTTGGGAATTGGAAAAGGTGGATTTCTGAGTAGATTTTATCCTTTGAAACAATTCAGTGGTTCTGGCTATAGGGGATTTATTTTCCTGGAGAGGGGATGAGATGGCTTTGGTGCGGAACTGATGCGTTCGGACCCTGCTCAGCTGGCTGAGGGGAGGTGCTCAGGGAAGTAAAATACCAGCAGTCAGTGTTTGCTAGGATAGAGTTAATTATCTTCTCAGAAGCTAGAATAGTTGTGTTTTGGTTTCATTGTGGGTTTTGTTATGAGAAGAATGTTGATAAGGTACTATTGTTATTAGCTGCTGCTGGAAGCCCAGGGTCATCATGCTTGGCTAGTTTGCAGGTGCAAAGGATTGGAACTGTAGTAATTAGCAAAACTCAAAATTGGCATTTGGATATACCAATGAGATATTCCATATTCCAAAATCAAATCCATACCAAACCATATCCATAACCAAAACACAATTATTCTAGCTACTAAGAACAAAATTAACTCTATCCTAGCAAAACCAGGACAGTCAGTATTTAGAGGCTGCTGTTTCCCTGGTCCCAGCCTACCCACTCCATCCAAACCATGTGGAAAGATGTCCAGGCTGCCTCCTTCCAGAAATGGGTTCACTTAGGTGTTCCTTAGCAAATCTACATTGCAGGGAAAAGGTAAGCTGGGTCTTGACCCACGCCAGACTGAGCATGCCGACAGAGACACATCAGGGGATGATGCTATGTGCTCACCTCGTGCATGGGGTGATTGCTAAAGGAAGAATTTCCTAGCAGCCCAGCAAAGGTCTTTCTGGGATAGCCACCAAATAAATGGACCAAGCACAACCACACACACCTGGGCACACGCAGGGATGCATGTGCACGTGCACACATCCATCTGTGCTTTAAAGATCACGCGTTGATGGGCAGAGTCAGCCCCTGCTCCCCAGCTGGCACTCAGGCTCTCAGCAACATCTAATCTCCTGTTGTTAGTGACGATTGCCCTGAACACCCACAAGGTGAATGTGACTTCAGCCAGGCAGTGAAGTTCTGTTTGTTTTCCCGTGATTTAAATCCCACCAACCTTGATTGTGTTAAAAGGTGTAATTGTTCTGCCTTTCCCCACCGCACTCTGCTCTTCTCCGTAAGGAGATCATGAGCTGGGGGAAAGCAAATCCCTTATTTGAAGTAAAAAAAAGAAAGATAACGTTGAAATAACTGCTGTCAGAGGAAGATGCATTTTTCAAACGCGTCCTCTGCTCAGCGTGAGGCAGCGGCTGCCTGTGTTTCAGAGCATTATGGTACATTAACCTCTGCACGCAGCGTTGGTTGCTTTGTTTATTATTTTAATTTCCAAGTCCCTAGCAGGGGTAGATGGTGCTGAGGAGACAGCACAGGAGGAATGAAACCCTCTCCCTTGCCATGCTGCAGGGATGGGGACGGCAGAGGCATTGCTCCCCAGGACGCTGGCTCAGTGGGGATGGTGGGGAGTAGGGCACTGTCACCCCAGAATGTGGCAATTCCTCCTCTTTTCCTCAAAATCTGATGAACCAGAGCCTCCAAACTTTGGAGGACACCCTAGAGTCCTAGCAATAGGGGTCTTTGATAGGACATCTCCATCCTATCTACTCCAGGAGAGGAGCTGGCTCACTAACAGAGTGGTAAGCTCAGTGTCTGGTTGTGGAGAATGATTTGGGTGAGATAAAAAGGAGGGTTTTTAGCCCTTTACAGGAGCAGCCCCTCTCCCTGAGCCCCCTGTGCTCCCCAAGTGAAAACGAAGGTAGGAAAATGTGGTTTCCAGTCAGCTCCCACCTTCCTCCTGATCCTGTGCAAATGGGTTTGTTTGTCTGTGTTTTGTTTTAATGTCTCCAGAAAATTAGGGCAATTTTTGAAGAAAAAAGAATTACTTTGTAACAGGGGGAAAAAAGAGAGAGAGAAAATGTTTTGACATTCTCTCTGAAAACACCCTCCTTTTGTCTCCACCCAGACTCCTTGCTGCATTTGACCTGAATTCTCAAATAGCTCCAGCCTTCCTGAAAGTCTGGTTTTCAGCAAAAACACTCCTCACTCCTCTCTGTTCACTGAAAAACCTTGCTCAGCTCCACCCAGGAGACCACAGGGTGTTTTCTGGGTGCTCTGGGGTGCCAGGACCTCACAGGGCTGCTGGCTTCCCATCAGCTGGGCGAATTAAGCTGAATATTCGTGATTCTGCCTCTTCTCCCATCCCTGGGCTGTGCTAACTGCTGGCGGCTGTGTTTGTCCCCCTCCATCACCTGGTGAACCCCAGAAGATGGGAAGCTTGGGAGATATCTTTCTCCTCTGAGAAGGTATTTGCAAATATTAACATAAAGTCTATTTGTATGCATTCAAGGCCAAGAACTGTTGAGTCCCTCTTATCTGATGCATGATTAGGAACGTCTCCCAAGCACTGGTGAGCTCAGGAGGGAGCACGCAGCATCAGATGGATGGGATATGAGTGGATAGGGATGAAATGTTGGGTTCATTAATGGCACTTTTCACTTTCCACCCTGGCGCTGGTCCCAGCACACATTTACAAGGGAATGCAGCCAGTGGGTAGCAGAGATGCTTGGAAAACAGATCTGTTTGTCTTTGCAAACATGGAAAAGAAGTATCAATCAAAATAAACCAATCCTAACAGCTGTAGAAATGGACTTGATTTCTGATAACAAAATGAAACTGGAAGAAAAAATTCTCTTGGAAGTGAAATGGTTTGACAGAAATAGGCTGAGCAGCTCTAACAGCCCGGTAAGTAGACTTTGGCGTATTGGCCGCTGCTTGTGCTGAATGGCCATGGCCCTGGCAAGCTACTTTGGCCATCCCCTGTGAGCACCAGGTGCCTGAGGGCACATCTGTAGTCACCCAGCCTGACCCCCCAGTTTCACAGCCAGCGGGGCTTTCCAGTATTCAGCCTGGTTACACTGGGCTGTGCCTTGTTAAAACCCAACAGATCGTGGTGGGGATCCAGTTCTTTTGAGTGTAGCTCCTGACAATGCGGAATCTGGTCTGAGCTGGTCCTTAAAACCCCATCCTGGAGCAGGGACAGAGCATCCTCTGGAAGTGCCTCTCTCCCCTCTGACTGCAGAGAGGACAGGGCAGCTCACACAGACAACACAATTCCAAGGCAGCCAAATTTCAGGGAGCAGAGTCTCTCCCTGTATTTAGTTGCTTTTGTATATCTCAAGGGAATGTCTGGGAAAGGGATCTGGGGGTCCCAATGTGAAAGGCACAAGATGCATCCTGCAGCACAGGGCTGAGGGATACCTGCATCCCAGTACTACCGGCTGCCCAACGCCGGTCCATAGCAACTGCTGCAGGTGAAGGGGGAAAGAAAAGGAGCAAAGTGATGGTTGTGAATAAGCAGCGCATGGAGAAACGCTTGCTAACAGAGTGCTATTGATCTCATTTACTGCCTGCTCCCGTCAACAGGAACAAGGAATGCAACTGCTCAATCCCACTTGGTAAGAAAATCTTCCTCTGAATATTAGTTTCCAGTTCATCCAAAAGAGCCTGATACTAAATATATATCATGGTCAGAGAGGGATGAAACAATGTATGTGGATGTGTCCTTACTCTGGTATTGTTATATGGCCCAAAGCTGGGACATGGGAGTGAAATGCTTCAACTCCAGACATGAAAATTCTAGTCTAACTTCACTGTAATGCTTCTGAATCAAGCCGGCATTTCAAACCCAGAAGGGACAGCTCTTCCCAGTCTATATTTTGGTAGGACTGAAATTTGGAAAGATTAAATGAAATCACATGGCCTTGCCAGACAGCTGACACTCAAAAATAAAATCTGTGTTTCCATGGGGAGAGGGGAGAATTTTTAGAAAATGTATTAAGGTTTGCAAATCTCAAGCCTCTGTTTCGCTTTCTTTACAAAGCCACATAATTGCAGAGAGGATCTGGAGGAGTTGCAGCCACTTCAGATGAGTGGTTTGTAAGTAGAAACTAATTTGAATTTCACTTTTTGGAACTGATGGTGAAGGGGCAGGGTTTTCTGGTTTCTAATGCAGTGTTTTCCAGGTATGTTATATGACTTTTTTTCTTCCAAATCTCTTGGGTGGTCCATAATAAGCAATTATAAAAGGCTAATCTCGTTAAAAGGAAAATCTCCTCATTCATTTAATTCTTAGATCTCTTTCTGTTGGGAGGGGAATATTTAAATGAGCTTCCTCCCATTATAAAGTTACTTCATGGTCTGTTTTTCATCACAGTTAAATCAGAACAGGGGCATGAGGTGCTTTTACTTTAATCTGTTTTTAATCTGATTTTCTTTAAATGAAGTTGGATCATTTCTGGTGCAGAGTCCTAGAAACCAGGGAGACAATGACTAGCAAGAGGTCATTTATTCTGCTCCATGGTCCCAACAGGGACCCTAAAGTTTCATTAATGATCATTGTAGTCATAAAGAAACCCATTCATTTTACCTATTGGCCAATAAATGCTTTATAGTATTTAATGGGACTCTTGTTTTTTTTAAAGATGAGAGGGATGAGAGCCCTTTGTGGAAACAGGATCCCAGAGCTGGCATGGGGAGGGCTGTCAGTAGGGAGCAATGCTGTCTGCACATCACAGGGGGCTGGAGAGAGGGACCCGGGGTTAAAGCAGCATTTTGTCATCCCCCAGAAGCCGTGTCTGGGAATGGGGATGCTGGGAAGCGATGAAGGGGACAGCAGCATCCTGACACCACACGGGAGGTGGCTGCAGGCTGTGCACGCTCTTCGTTATCTGGGCTGTGCACTCCGATGGCAGCCAGCCTGTGTACCCGGATAGCGCTTCATTGTCTGGGCCAGGTTTGTCATCGGGCCTTTCTTCTGCTCCCCTCTTGTCTCTTATCAGCTGGCCCCGCGTCTCCTTCCCCGTGGGTGCTTTTGGGAGACAAGGCTGCACCTTCACAGCCGCCCCCTCCTCTCCCCAGGGCAGGACCTGGCCTCTCCAGCCGCTCGGCAGGGGAAGGCAGAGCTCAGCAGGAGAAAAATCAATCCTAATAATAAAGTAACAAACCTCCAGGAGAAGGAGAGTACTCGGAATTACTTTTAATTCAGAAGTCAGCCTGAGATAAGGCGCCAGCCCAAATGCCAATATGCTAATGCAGCTCCTTTAGCAATGTGCACCACCAGTATCTCTACCTGGCTAGTTCCACATCTGTGACAACCTGTCTCTCCTCAGCACCAGAGATACATATTTTGCTTAGAAATTAGGGAAAATCGTGCCAATGTTGCAATGCAAATGATTAAAAGGGGACAACCCCCTTACAACATTCTCTTACGTGTCTTCTTCCTCTCTTCCCACCTCCCCTGTCCCACTGAGCTTACCATCTCACTGTCTTTGGAGGTGAGTCCACATTTTTGGGTTTGATCCCTGCCTTCCATCCTGTCCACTGTCCAGCTTTCCAAAGGGAGATGCCTAGAGTTTGACTTGGAGGGATGCAAAACATTTTGATAAGGAGAGGTAAAAGAGAATGGAGGATTTGTTCAAAAAGAGAATGTTCAGCATGATGGGGACCTTGTTTAAAATGGTCCAAAGCAAAATCTGGGATCAGGACATTGTCAGAAAAGGGCCAGCCTAAAAACTGGGTTCTGGATCAATGTATCATGAGTGGTTTCTGTGACAATGAGCCGGGGCTGGTTGGGAGCAGGGCACTGGGTACAGGTGTCCCCCCTTCATGATGGGTCCAAGTGCCCGGTGATGGGCAGGTCTGTTCCCCACAGCACACCAAGCCTTGGCCCCATCAATTGTGTAGGTTTTATTCAAAGCTTAAGCCCTGGTTCTTTCCACGAACAGGGTTTTAGCCTGACTGTGAGCCATCTCTTTTCCTTTCTTTGTCTTATTTCATGTCTTAGGCTATTCTTCCTCTCTGCAGTGAGAGACAGTCTGTGGATACTCTACCCTCATCCCTGAAGGAAGAGAGGAGAGTTGCACAGAAGCCAAGTTCAATTGTTATCTTGTCTAAAAGCATTTGCAGACAGTCGATCCTGCCTCTCAATAAATGAAATATTTCCTCTCCAGTTTATCTCCCTGGACTCCAGCAGCCGAGATTGTTAATTGGCAGCAACCTCTTCCCTCAGCAGAACAATTCTTTCTCATTCATGGATTGTTCTCCTTAAATCCGGTCATGACAGAAATGGAAATCCATTTTTACACCTCTTGCTTTTTCTAGAAGAAAACCTTTTACTGTTGTTGAAATGAGTCCTGTTTTTAAACCTGCAGACAGATTTCTTTTTCTCTTTCAGCTTGATTAATTTAAGCTTAAAGTTTAGGTGAATAGTTCTTGATTGCAGGACAAGGCTGGCTGTGGAGTTTTGTCTTCTAGGAACCATCATACAGAGCATAATAAATAAGCACAAAAGGAAATAAAACTGAGGAAATATTATGAAACAGTGTATTCTTATTAGTAGAGCCTTCAGTGATATTTTCATTTTCTTATCAACAGGGAGCCATTATTATTGAAACAGTAACCTTAATCAAAAACGACTGTGGTAAAATAGACCTTTTCCTTTCACAGATAAACTCCCTGTATATAATTTGGAGTCCAAAATGCTGACTAGTTAAAGAAAAAAACCTTGGAAAATGGTTTTGTTTCTTTTCCTCTGAAAATGCTGACTTTATTGGAAAAAAAAGAAGAATACACGCACACAAAGAAATTCCATTGAAAAATGTACAAAACATTTAGAGTGAAAATTACCCAATACTATAAAAGGTCTGACCAAACCTGCAAATGTCACTTTCATTTCTGAATGGAAAGATGTGATTTATTTGTGAGGTATACTGCAACTTTCTCAAAGAGTCTACTGGTACTTAATCAAGCTGTCTGACTCCCAGCAAAGTGTTCCTGCTGGGAAACTTCTACCAAAGCCTTCCAGGCTTGCCCAGCCTAACTCCCACCAGCACTGCCAGCAGTGGAAGGACCCTGGGCAAACCCTTCTGCAGCTCTCCAAATCAAGACAGAGGTATTGCGTAGTCTAAACTATTCCTAAAATCTTCAGGGATGGAGGGAGGGTTGGATGGACGGATGGATGGATGGATGCTCAGTCTCCATCACCAGAAACTCTTTTCCCTGTCTGCCCGGTGATGTTGGCACAGCAGCTATAGGGCAGCTCCTCATTTTTGGTCACCAGGAAGGCCCAGCACCCAGAGAGCAAAATGTGTGTAGCCTTACCCTGAGATCAGAACCTGGTTTAAAGCCCAGCCCAAGCATCACCTGCAGGATAAGGGCTACATTTAAGGACAAGCCTTTGCTCCTTTCCTTTCCTCCTCAGGACCCCAGAGACCAGAGGTAAGCCTGGGAGAAGGTAGGAGATATATTGGTGAGACAAAGTCAGAGAAGCAGGACCAGGATGGCAGAGCTAATCTTGCCTGACAGTTCTCTCTAATCCTGAGGCTGCAGGAACAGCCTGGGCTGCTGCTTTCACTCCTTTCTTCTGAGAGCAAGAGTTCTCACAAAGACATATGTTTTTTCCAAGTGCACAGCTTTCTGGCTGCTGTTTTTGCAGCGCTGTCTGATCTGCTCCTGCGGCATGATGATATTCCTGTTCTTTCCTTCACAGCATCTTCCCTGACAGGATGAACAGCAATTTGCAAATGTCCATAGCTACAAGCTTGCCTTCTCCCTTTGGTAGGAAGGGAAACTGAGGCAGGGGAAAGAGCTGTCACTCACCCACAAGTTACTCAGGGAAAGTAGGAGGCCTCAGGAGCTTAGCTCTGGGTTCAGTGCTTTAGCAGCAAGGCTGTCCTTCCCCTCTGAACTGGGCCATTTTAAGTTGCCTCCGCGGTTTATTATGTACAGGATTTTCGTCAGACGTGCAAAGTAAATTAGCACCATATTCACAGCCATAATCACCTACCAATGATCTCATACATGTGGCACAAAGGGAAAGGATCTGCATGGGATTCTGCTCTGCAAGTATAATCTGCCCATAGCCTCCTTGTTAATTAGCTCCTCTCAAGCATCCAATCTGTGGCAATTATAGCAATCAAAAATGCATTCAGCCCCCCCACCCCTCCTGCTCCCCATCAGCACCTGACAAGCTGGCAGGCACATTATCCCAAACCATGGCAAGCACACGCTGATAGGACACAAACCTCCCCGCCGCCTGACTCAGGATTCATCACCCACAATACCAGGCCCGGCACAAGGCCTTGCATACCAGGAATTATTAAAAAAAGAAAAAAAAAAGAAAAGAAAGAAAAGGAGACAGAAAGAGACAGATTTCAATTTTCTCTCATAGTTTTGGGAGCCCATAGAAAACCGAGTGAAAGACGCTATTTAGCCTCTTGGGCTCAATTGGCGTCGTCTTCTTCTTCCTTTTTTGCTGATGCCAATGGAAAAGTGAATCTCTGTTATTTTTAATGTTGTCTGATTGAAAGCGCCGCTCCTCACATCGCTCTGAGAGGCCCAGGTGGGATGAATGCCTGGGGTGATGGATGCATTGTGCCATCCTCCTCGCTCTCAGAGGAGCACTTTGTGAGAGCAGCAGTGAGACTGCGCCGGGGGATTTGGGCAGCCCTGAGTGGAGCCCCTCTACAAAGACCTGCCAGTTAAATGCGTCTCCTTCCTCCTCCCGCTGCTTCTCAGTGCTTCTTACTCCAAGATCTCTGCAACAACTGCAGGAGCAGCTGCTGTTGAAGACAGTTTGATGACAGCCCTCTGGGTACCCCTTGCTCCCCTTGGAATCAGTAGCAATGAACTTTTTGGGAAAAATCCTCTGATTTGTACCAGAGAACGGTAACCCTAGAGGTAGATTTGCTCCTTAGCTTCCTGAATGTTTTTTTTCTTTGCTGCCCAAGTGTGCTGATAAAATGATGTCCTAGGGCTCTGTAAAGGAAGCTCTAGATTTGACATCCATCCGGTCTTCCTTGGGGCCTGGGCTGGACCTTGCTGGGCAAGCTGTGAAAGCAGTGGTACAGGGTGCTGTTCCACCTTGTCATGCATCTGGCTGCAAACCCACCCCAGGGGTACTCGGCATCTTCTGCCTGCTGTTGGCTGCCCTTCCATTATACTGGTACAGGTGTTTGGGGGCATTTCCATTAAACCAGCCCCAGAAAATTATCTGGATCAAGCTAAAAGCCCTCTGAAAAAAAGGTACCAGATCCTGTCACTGGTCAGCATGCAAGCAGTCCCAGTAGCTGTCCATGGCTACCCATTGCCACGTCTCAGTGTTGGGCACATGGGACAGTCCATGTGAGTGCCCCTAGGCTACTCCTGTGTAATGTCAGCTGGCTGAGCT
>NW_010287861.1:18623-48798 GCF_000700745.2 Antrostomus carolinensis
CCCACAAGTCCCCTAGCCCAACTTGGCTGTGGGCACATCATCCTTCAGATGGGCTGATGGGAAAGTTGAGCTCTCAGCCTGATGCTGAGACCTACTGATGTGAGAGATCACAAGTCAAACTGGTTATGCCATTCTGGTTCCTGTAGGCTGCATGATGCTGACAGGCTTTCAGCTCTGAAGTGTTGAGATAAGTCATTCAAAGTGAGAGATGGCCCAATAAAGCATGGGCTGAGCTCAGGAGAGCCCTCAGGTAGCTGCCGTGTCCGGAATTACTTGCCCCTTGGTCTCCATCAAGGTCTTCCCAGGGAGGGAGTTACTGCTGTTATTTGCAGACACAACATGCCCCTCAGATGCCCTTGAACTCTTCTGCTGTGCTCTGCCTTGAAAATGAATGTCAGACAACCCGTACCCCCACATTGCCTACATGGAGCAGAGGTGGGCTTAAGAGGGACAGACTGCAGAGAGCTAGAGACGGTCCCCACGATGAACTTCTCCCCAGCTATTTGCATGACTATATCATACCCTCTTCATCCATCACAGTGCTTTCTGCATGGCTCAAGCTTGCACAAAGTGCACATGGGGCCAGCTCTTCAGGCTTCACGGCATTGTGAAGGCTTGCTGTGGACAGAGGTAGGGCTTGTGCTGGCCAGGTCCTCAGTGTGACCCCAGAAACCTGCCATCTCATGGGGGTGGTTCAGCGGGGAGAGAGAGGATGAGGTGGGTGGGGAGAGGGGAAGAAGTTGTATGGGCAACAGGCTAGTTGCTGCTGCAACCAGTTGGGAAAGCTTTTCCATCCCTGTCTAACCAATATAGTCTGGGAAAGTGTCCCCAGGCAAAGCCAGCCCCACAGGGAGCATCTGCCTTCGATGTACATGCAGGCAGCAGTTCTCAGCCACTCCTCCAGGTTACTGGTGCTGGCCTGGTCACAGTGGCACCAATGGAGACACAGCTGTCCTCTGGCCTTGCTGTCCACTGGGATTTCCTCCTCCCTGGCATTGCCAAGCCATTTTTATCTCCCCCAGCAACCCTCTACACCTTGCTGGGCATCCCTTTCTCTCTCCTCTCCACTTTCCAGCCCATTTCTTTAACCACTGGACTTGTCACAAAGCCATCCTCACCGCAGCTCCTGCTGGCCCCGAGCTGTGTCTACCCTCTGGCATGCAGCCCAGAGCCAGGCGGAGAATTAAGCCCCAAGTACCAGCTTTGGCCATCTGCCAACAGCAATGCCATTTCCCTTTGGTTGCCCAATAAATAAAGATTTTACACCAGTAGTTCCATCGCTCAAGGGGACTCACATTGAAGCTAAACATTGCAGGGAGGTTTTCTCAGTCATGAAATTACTTCCCAGGACACCAGGGTTACCTTGAATCTCCTGCTTATCTCCATTTGTTTAGGGGGTCGTGAGGGGGGTTATTTTCTTCGAGGACAAAACCTGTTTGCTTTTTCCCCTTCTCCCACACATTCACGATGCGGGGAGAGAACAGACTCACATCCAGGAGTGTGAATCCCTGAGGGGTGAAGGTTGGTGGGATGAAAACCCTGCTGCCTATGTCCTCCCCGAGAAGGGTGCTGAGTTGGGGTCAGGGGGTGCATGGAGGTGTAGGCACCTCTGCAGAGGATTCAAGCCTATGCATAGGTATGGAAATGGCTGGAGAATGGGAACTAATTAGTATATGTAGAAATAATGGGAATATTAGCTGAATTAGCTAAGCTGTTGTTCAGCTTCCCTTTTTCCTTCCTGCTTTCTTTCCTTCCCAAGCTAAAAAAGCTGGTTTACATTCTAATGGCTTTAATTACTTCATGAAAATGTGAGCGGATGGGGAAGCGCTGCCACCAACAACGCTTTAATGGTCGACTGAACGCAATTTGAATTAATTTGGTTGAGATGGCTATTAGTGCTAATACTCCAGGGCCTGTCTCGCTGGTGTTGCTGTAACTTCCTGTGCCCCTGACGGAGCGGAGGCTTCCGGGCGCTTGCTCGGTCGCCCACCCGCTGAGGCACCTTGAGGAGAGTCAGGAATTGCCCTGTCTCCCTATCATCGCCCTCAGTCCTGAATTTATTTTACTTGGTTACTTGAATCTTGATTTTGGAAATTACTTAGAGCTGTCTTTGAGCCTGCACCAAGCCACAGAACCATCTTTCCTGAGTCTGTGTCTCTCACAGATGCAGTCTCTGGCATCCAGAAAGGTGTGAAATCTGCCCAAAGTGCTTCCCAGCTTGGCTCTGTGTCTGTGTGCATGCATGTGTGTGTATTCTCTGTTGTCTACCAAGGGGGTGAGCTCCAGCTGTTTCTCCTCTGTGGAGAAATAAGAGTCCCCCTTCTCTGTCTAGTCATCCAGCTCACAACATTTATGGGGACTTCATCTCCCTAGGATCTCTGTCCCTCTGAAAATCATGGACTGTAAATGGCCTGAAGGGTTAAAATCTTCAGGGGTGGGGGCTGGCAGCCCTTTGGACAGCAGGGTACTCCTACATACAGCAAGTCCATACAAGCCTTGTCTATTTAGGAAGCCAAGGGAGAAGCAGCAGCTCTGGCAGCATTGTGGCAGAAGCTCCACACCTGAGAGCTGAAACTGGTTGCTCTTTTCCGTACCATGAGATCCCCTCTCTCCAGCCCCAGGATGGACTTAAACCCCAGTACCAGCCACAGCTGCTGTAGGCTTTCTCCTCCCTCCCTGCCTGTGTCCTCCTGAGGATGAGGCCACGAGTGCCACCTTGCAGGCAAGCTTTGAAGACAAGCAGCTGCTTGGCTGGCACAGCCATGTTGGCAGTAGGTGATGTACAGACCCGAGCAGGTGTGGATTGACCAGGATATTGCAGCTCCTCCTATTAGCACCTCTCAGAGTTGTGTTTGCAGCAGGTCACCTGGATCAGTCACAAGAAGAAGGAGCTGTCACTCATCCTTTATTGCCTCCCCATCGCCAGCATGTCCCCTCGGGTCCCACTCTGCTCTCAGGGCTGCCATGAGAGATGTGGGATGTGTAGATGCCTCAGTCTGTCTTACCCCTGATTTGCACCCCCTGCCATCACATTTATCCCAGCCCCTAGCACTGCTCAACAGCCAGGGAGAGGGATCTGGCAGGGTGTTAATAAAGAGCCTGAAGGAGAAGGAAATTAAAATAATCTTCTGCTTTGTGTCCTTTCCTCTACCCCCACTGTGCTCCCTCCTCCGTGTCTCTCACACAGACTCTGCTTCTCATTGCAAACACTCTCTCCTGGGATGGATTTTCTTTGATCCATCTGCAACCAAACCCTCCCAAATGCCATCAGCTTCACTGACTTACAAATCTGTCATGCTGGAATGGGCTAAGAAGCCTGCCACTGCTTTGAATTTTATGTCCCTTTCATGAACTTCAGGTGGAAAGAGCCAGCTCTGGGACCATCTGAGCCTTTGTTGGAGACTGGTGTTGCATATCCTCCCCTGCATTATCTGAAGTGGTTGTTGTCTGGTTTGCACTGGGCTGGAAGTGGCTCTTGTCTGTTTTGCGTTGAGCTGGAGGTGGGATCAGCAGTGCTGATGCTGGAGATGCTGGTGAAACCTGCCCCAATGGGTGCCAAGAGAGGCTGGGATTACTCCTTTGGGGAGTCTCTGCTGGGTAGTTCTGAAGTTGGGGCATCACCTTGGATTCTCGGTCACATTTATCTTCAGGCAATGCTTCCCCAGACTCTTTGGCCACCTGGCCCAGCCTGTCATCTCCATCTGGCTCCCCTCTCTTCCCCTGCATCTGTAGTAGCCAGGCCATTAGCAGTGACTGCAGCTGCTCCGTAAGCACAGACCTGTCTCACCCAGCAACTGCGGGCTACTGGACCCCCTCACCTTTTGCCCTGCTCATGAATATTTGATCTCAGCCCAAGAGTATTCACCTTTCTGCCTCAACACTGCTGTGATGTGAAAGGGCAGCAGTGGTTCTCCTAACTTGCATTGGCTTCCCTCCCTGAAGAAGTGCCCCAAACTTTCTGTTTGTCTCAGCTGTATCCTCTGTCCTCCCATCAGATTAAAGCTGTTGCCTCTGCCTGGCCCTCAGGCTGTCCTGGAGCAGCTGGGGAAGGACGGGTATCCTCAAAGGGAGGACAGTCCTGTTCAGCTCTAACATTCCTAGCAAGGGATGAGCTCCCTGGGGCAAGCTGAGTTGACACAGGATCTTTGCAACATTGTTATGTGGATTAAAAATCCAATATGCTCTGGTGCTGAGGAGGGCAGCGGGCCCATACTGAGACCTTTGGATGCCCCAGTGCTTGGGTCCATAGTGAGATATTTGGATGCCCAGTGCTTGGTGTGAGGCACCTTCTTAGGCTCTAAGCCTAAACCTGAGGCTGGGCAGGTTGCAGGCTGTGGGGGAAGTCAGTCTGGCTCCAGCCCCGCAACTGGACGTGCCAGAATACAACGAGAACAATCAAACATTAATATTCATCCTTGAGTGCTGGTGATGGACTGATTACAGTCTGCAAGGAAGATATCAGACTGCTCACGGCAGGGACGCCTTTCTGAGGTATAAAAGAGATTATTGTATATCTAAAATAGACACTTTGAGAAATGTTTTCTTGGCTCCAAGAAGAAAAGCTTCTTTATTTGTGGAGTTAATTTGCATTTACTGTAGCTTGCATTAAAGTTACCCGTTTCCTTTCATTCAAGGGACTTCTCTTTTGTTCACATGAAAGCAGGCAGATTAACCATCTGCAATGCACGTGTTCCTCCTGCTAATTGCTTATGGGATGTTCCACTTTCCACTCCCCAAAACAACTTCCCAAAGACTAAGCCAAAGTCACTGCAACTTGCCAACAAGATTACCTAGGACAGGAGGCTCTGCCACAGCAGCATGAAATACTGAGTAATACAGGCACAGACGGGCACTGAGGGATGGATCCAGTGCCCAGTTCTGCTCATATTCTCTATGTTACAATAGGAATCAAAGGCTGTGCCTGACAGACATCCCTTCCTTGCTGGCCCTGTTAGCAAGGAAATCACAGGGGAACATCAGGCGGCTCTGAAAGCAGCTCGTGACTTCTTTGGTGCATACGCAGCATGTCACAAAGCGTGGCAGTTCCTCCGGCATTTCTGCCTGGCTTGCTAATGAGAACTCCTTTGATTCAGCGCCCACCTTTGCCCTTGGTGGTATGTAGCAGGTCTTTCAATAACATTATCAAGCGGGGTCTGTGGTGCTAGGTGCTGTATGTATTAAAAGAGACTTCTTGCTCTAAAACATTTGCAGTCTGAAAAGACTATACAAAAGACGGAGGCTGGAAACCCAGGGACATGAAGACCCAACTTCACAAAGGTACTTAAATACTTCAGGCACTCACCAGTGCTAAGAAACTCCCCCAAGGCCACAGCAAAACTGGCACAGCTCCCATTCGGGTATCCCATCAACAAAAGGGGCATTTTCCCCTCTTCTGGCCAATGCTTGGGAAAAACTGAGCAAGGAAGTGACTCACCACAGTACCTGCTCTACGGGAAGAGGGCTTTATGCCTTGCTTCTGAGTCTGAGTGTTCCTTTGGAGATGTCCTGCTCACCTAACCTGAGTCTGCAATTGCTGGTAGTTGACATTTTTGCAGGTACAAATCCTTATCTATTTCTCCATCCTGAAGTTGCACACTCAGTCTTTGGGTCTTACAGGGTTTAAGGAGGATGCACGAGGTAAGGATGCATGTCATCACTATGCCCTGCTCCATGAACAGAGCACATGAGCAAAGTCAGGTGATTTATAAAGCCCTCGGTCTGGAAGGGACGCATCAGCTTGACGAGGGTAAACTTGTCCAGGCAAAGTCCCTACTGCCTGTTTTCAGCAGGCCTGTAGATCTGTGCACCAGCTAGCAAATATCCTTTAGACCCTCCTCAGATGTTCATCTTAGGGGACACCTGATCCCAGTTGCCCCAGGGTTATTTAGTTTGCTGGGATTCAACACTAGGATTTATACATGTTTTAGCTATGTGGTGCCAATTGCCAATCGTTAAAGTGTATTAAAATAAGAGCAAGTGATGCAGCTAAGCAAAGACTTTCAGAGGAGCCAAGATTTATAAGCAGGTAGAGGGAACCCTTTTCCTGTCCTCTATTTCAAGTGAAAGTTTGTACGTTTTTATGCTTCTAGCACCAAAAATGAGGATTTCTGCCTCCTTCTAAGGGCTGAAGAGCCACAGCTTCTGCGGCTCAAAGGAGGAAAATCAGCAATCATGGGGACTGGAGCATCATAGATCCCCCAACAATCTAGTACCACTTTTCAGCACCCCGTGTCATGAAATCCTTTGTGAGAAAGGACTGCATCTCTCATCTGAGAAGCCTGGGATGAAGATTTCATCTAAAGCGGCACCTTGCCTTTGCACAAGAGGATTTGTAAAGAACAAAAGCTTAAAGTAATCCTCCTCATCTTAATAAAAGAATAAGACAAAGTTACAAGCAGTCTGGGGAAAATCTAGTTAGGCTTCAAATTTGGACAGGCAGCTTAAGCCAGGGAGATTAAACAGTTTGACAAACATAAGTATTTGTGTCTTTCTGAATTGTTTTGTGGGCAGAGGACAGCAATGTAGGTTCTTGGATGCTCCTGGCACTCCGCTGGGAAGAGCTGTCCAAATTCCTTGATTTCCTGTGAGCAAGTATTGGTTCAGACCCTTGGCTGGCACAGACTGCCTTTTCGCCTCTGACGGAGGGGGAACCCAGCCAATTCAAGCCTGCTGAGCTCCTGGCTCACTTTCTGAGCTTCAGTGTTGAGGATAAGTGTGCCAGGAGAGCCTTCAGTGAATGAGCCTGTATGCTCAAGAGAGACCATCTGGTTTTACTGGAAACTCTGCAGATTAAAGGTCTCCTAATGGTATTTAATTTAGATTCCATGACATCTCCAGTGGGTAGCTAACAAAGGATCAAAATTGTGTTTTTTAAAACATCTCCACTGAGAGGTAACAAAGCTGCTGAAGCTTAGTGGATGTAAGTGTGTAAACACTGCTCAGCAAGCTCCTGAGCACAGGCTTGGTTCATGCGTGCGCAGCAACTGCCAGCAAACAGCTCTTAAGCTTTTTTGTCTCATCTCAAGACTTTCCAGAGTGCTGTGATGATGAGATAGGTGTTGGAGCTTACTGCAAGGACTGCAGGCTGCTGGCAGGGTTTGTCCTTTGCCTGGAGCACAGTGACAGTGTAGGCATATTATTGACTTAGTCTTGGTGAATTTAGACCAAATAGAGAAGACATGAATGTGTTTCTAAGGAGGAAACTGGGTACCTCATTGTGGATGCTCAGCAACTTGCAGATCCAACCTTGTATGGGTGATAAGTAGGTTTGGGATGCATCTTTTGGGATCATCTCTGCTTTTAGAATTACGTCTGTGTTTCTGACTCTGATGGGTCTCAGCCATGTTCACGGGAAGACCACAACCGCTTATTTCATGCAGCGTTTACCTGACTCCTCACTGCCTGCCTGAGTGAAGTCCTCACTTCTTCCATTTGCTGCAATCCAGGAGTCATCGCTGGGATGCCAAGAGCAGTGCTGGACCATCAGGATGTGTAACACTGGATTTTGCCACAGCAAAACCTTCTGGCAGGAGCATACCAAGGCTTTTCTGTTTTTCCTCCACGCTCTGCCAACAGTAAGATTTCCTGCTGTAGCGATACAGTGCTGTACAACCTACCTCTACCACAACGGTACCATAAATCCTCACCTCTGTGTTCCAATTATCCCTCTCAGTGCATGTCTGACTTCAGAATCCCATCAGACAACTTCACTTAAATTCTACTAGCGACGAAGTCATTAAGCGCAGTCTGGTCACCCTAATTCGCTTAATAATTTGACATGGGCATTTTTTCACCTTTTTTATGTCCATACGGGGAGGTGATTATAATCAGGGAAGTGACTCGGTTCAAATGACATAATTGGTTTTCATATTTATTCCCCCTCACTGATCTCAGTTCAAATGTGCTCAGCTCACAAGTCAAAAAGATGATTTCTTCTAATTATCGGTTCTGCAGAGCTCATCTTGGGCTCTGCAAATCCAGCTGTATCCTTTGTGCCTTTACCATGCTGTCACCAAGAATAAAGTGTTTGCAATCAGGACGCAGTCAGTCATGTTTTGTTGCTGATGTGCAAGGCAGAACGGAAGCTCATTTGCCCCCTCCGCACTGCTACTGGCTCTGTTGAGTCAAGAGCAGAAAAACACACGTTTCCAGCTGGGGGATGACTGCAGGAGGGAAATGCAGGGGGCTGTGGAGGGGGAACAATGCAAGAGGGATGTTCCAGGCTGCAGGAACAGCAGATGAGGTGAGGTTGACGAAAGGCATGGCAGATGAAATCACTCATGAGTCAATTTCCCTGCACAAGGGATGAGTGGAAGGACCACGTCCCCTTGCTTGAAAGCTCCCTGCTCTGTGGGCTGGGGTTTTTACAGCAGAGTCCTGCAGCACTTGCTGACTCCTCCTGCAGTCAGGAGTTTGGGTCACACAGTCATATTTATAGGTCTGTGACACAGTCTCAGAGCTGAGGCCATACTTGAGTCAATTGACATTCAAGCAATCCCTGTCATTGATGCCATGGACCTTCATTGAAGCTGTGGTCTCTGCTAATAAGTTCCTTCTGAACTTTCAGACCTTGCTTTTGTAGGCTGAGACAATCGTGGCTCTTGATGAGAACTTGGAGTTGGGGTACTCTTCTGTGGAAATGGGAAGAGACACATGAAGGAAAGGACTAGGAGAGAGAACCAGGAGACTATGGTTTTTTCTCCCTGAAGCTGCTGAGTGAAGCTGCTTCTTGCCCATGGATGGAGCCACCGCAGGCCATACTCTGACCCATCTCCTGGCAGCAGTCGCAGTCAGGCTGACTCTGTAAAGTGTTTTCTTTGCCAAAGGAAGCAGTGGGTCCACAGTTTTCATGCAATTCTCATCAGTTTCTTGGCTTAGCAACAACTTAATTTGCTTGTTCATAGAGATAGCCCTGCTAATGGGTTTGATAGACGGCTCATCAAAATCCAGGGCTGAAATGGGCCTTTGCTCAGGACCTCTATTTAGTGTGTCCATCTGTTGCGTGGATGACACAGATGGCAAAAGCCATATTTCAGCAAGACCTCTGCAGATCTCCTCGCCTGGCAGCCTGGGGGTGAGCTGACGGCAGGGCAAAGGGCAGAAGCACTAAGTGCTGGAAGGCTTTGTGGGCAGGTGGAGAGAGACGACAGAGGAGCAAGCAGCAGATCATCAGGGGCTAAAGGCAGATCATTCGATGAGTCATACATTTTTAACAAAGTGGCTTCTACCTGGAACAGGCAGCTGAGGAGCTTGGTACCTTCTCCATCTCCCAGCTCTTTCTGACCTATGTTGCAGGTCCTGTCACTGCACAAGCCCTGTCAAATATAAGATGGTTCAGCACAGAGCAGCTGAGCGAAATCCTATGGGCTGTGATACTTGGGGACTACAGAGTTTCAGCATCCCATCTCCTGAGCCAGTCATCTCTGAATTTCCCAAAGCAAACCCACTGCAATTTCAGACATTTGCCACCTCTTCTCCCTTCTCCCTGTGCCCTCTGATAGTTGTGGTTTTGTTTTCTGACAACATCTCAGGGGACGTTGGGGTGTTGTATGTGTGGGGTGTGGACGAGATGCTCTGGGGGCTCTTCTGCATCACGTGGCTGCCCTGGGACTGCAATTGCCGGGGGTGTGGCTTGAAGACCCTTTTCTTCCCTTCCAGTCTTGTGTGCCTAATTCCTCTGAAATAATCCTAAAAGGGCAGACAAACATTTCCATAATAAGGAGCATTCTGAGTAAGCAGTTTCTGTCTCTGCCTCATCTGTAGGCTTTTCTTAAGACAGCAAGTAGTTACTTTTGAAAAGAAGAACAACAATCCAAAGAAACCAAACTGAATTTATTTCCTTTACACTGTTGTAGAAAATTGTAATTATGATGACGAGTTTGTCATGCTCTGTGTTTCTTTCAGCACTTCTATTTGGAGGGAATGGCTAAATTCTACCTATACTTGAAGTATGGACAATTTTATACACTTACACATTTGTATATATATATTGTTAAGCTTTGCCTACAACCCTTTTGGAGAAAGCTTGTGTTAATCTTGCAGATGTGGAAGGGGATTACACCACTAAGCTTGGTGCATGATGCAGTAGTTCTGCACCTGAAATAAAGATAAGGGGAAAAATTCCCCCAGCTCTATTAATAATTTTCCCAGCAGGAAGAATAGTATTCATCCTCCCCTCCAGACCAGTCGCTTTCTGCACTGTTGAAAAAATACCAGTCACACACCAAAATCCAAAAAATCCCCCCAAAATAAAGGACTGCTTTTCTCTGAGTTGAAACAAAAAGGATTAACACAGAATACAAATGCAAAGATGATAGATAATGACATTGTTCTCTAAAGCTCTCATTACTTTCAGATTTCTAATCACCTGACAGACAAGTTCACCCCAAGTTAGAGGAGTAGGCGATCCTGTTTGTTTACCCCTTTGGCATAATGAAGGAGATTTGTAAAAGCTTTTCCCATTTCTCTGAGTCTGAGACCAACAAAGCAGACAGTCACAGTGAATTCACAGCAGACATTGCCAAGAATTTTCAAATATCTTGTTTCTGAGGATTTGGCTTATTTTGCTATTTAGTGAATCCATCCATCCATGCATCCATCCATCTGGATTGAACCCTGCAGTTATCTATGCACCAATGTATGAACACCATGTTTGCACAAACACCTCAACCCACCCATCCACCCTCATATTTATCTCTACCCTTCTAGGGCTGCATTGGTGGATTTAGTGTACACAAGCACTGACATGCAGGGATGCCCACTATAGTAACTCCTGCAAAAAAGGCATGTCTTTGTCCCATCCTAGGCCTGAATCATGTCATCAGGTGCTGAGTGAGTGACTGCTGAGTGGTGACTGGAGCTGATTCTTTGTCCCAAGCAGCAGAGATTTGTGCTGTCCTCCCCCCAGCTGGTACACAGCTCAGACTGCAAAGAAGATCTCATTAAATGTACATTAATCAGAAGCCTTTTAAAGTCTATTTTTTCCCTAGTTTTTGTTATCACTTCTCCTCGCAGTACTTCAGGCTCTGCAACTTAGGCTCAGTGGTTGCCAATGGGACCCAAGGAAATGCATGTAGGGCTGGGTACTTCCACAAGGTCCTTTCTAGGAGAACCTAGGCAGGAAGGTGGGCTTGTCTGACCCTGTGGTGACATATGGACATGGCACCTCTCTGGGCTTTGCATCATGCTTGTGCTGTCCTTGCAAGGGAATGAGAGTTGCTCAGGCTCCAAAACCCAGAGCGTAGGTGTGCTGGGGTTGGTAATGCAGTGGGAGCTCCCAGAGCGGGACCTCGTGGTGCTTGTCAAGAAAAGATATATTTTCTTCAGCAAATTTTACAGTTCTCGTCCCAAGGTCACCTTTCTGATAAAGCAAACACAAAAGGGTTACCTTGGATTATATCTAACAGCCTCTCAGTGGGCTATCGTGTCCCAGCATGGCAGGAGCTATCATGCTGTGAATGCAAAAAACTCCCTGGGATTTCCACATCGTAGGATGCAGCTACGAGCCAGCCCCTGGCAGAGCATTTGGGAGTGCAGGGGCAGCAGGCAGACGGGGCATGGCAGAGCCAGGAGCTGCTGACCCTGTACATCTCGAATGTCCTGCTCCCACCTCATCTTGCCACTCTTCTTGTCTCCCTGGCCAGCTCGGCAGTAGGCAGTTGGGCACCTCGCTGCTCCCTTCCCTGGATGGGGAAGGATGCTGTCCCCATCCACGCTGGGGTCTTGTGTGGGAGGAAGAAGTAGTCTGGGAAACAGGGGATGGGGGAAGGGCACAGAATGCGAGAGAGGAGAAAGATACTTGGCTTACATCCAAGGAGGAGGGATGGGAATCTGCATCCATTCAGAGGCACCAGCCCAGGTGGGAAGGTGCTGAGTAAGCATCCCTGCCATGCAGAAACTGCTGGGGAGGATTTTGCAGTTGCTCATGAGAGTCCTTTCCACTGTGTCGCTACCATAGTATCACCCCTGTGAAGACCCTCTTCTCCTCTTCAAGGGCTTTGGGACTTCCCAGGGCAGCCCCAACCTTGCACAGTCAAGACTTGGCTCCATCACCTGTGTCTGGGCCCTCAGTCCTGCCCTTGCTAATGCACAGCAACAGGCAACTCTCACCCGTGACACAAGCTGAGAGGGCTCTGCAAGATAAACCACTGGATTTTGCCTTCTATGAGTGACAGCAGCTCAAGCTGCCCAGATGTCCTGGTTTTTAGCTGAGACAGAGCTGGGTTTTCTTTTAGTAGCTAGAATAGTGCTGTGTTTTGGTTTCAGCCTGGGATTTGTTATGAGATAAACAAGTGCTAGCCCAGTGAAACCACCACACCAGGTTCTCCTGGCAGCTTCCCTGGAAGCAAGCATACTGAGAGGATGCTCTGAATATCAAGCCTCCATTTTCCATGGGTGCATTTGGCTTTGGTGCTTTGCTGCATGGGAGAATGGAGAGTCCCAATCCTCAGGGCAATGGAGAGCCCAGCTCATGGCCAGGCTCATCCAGGAGTCCTGTTGATGTGGCTGGACATGCTGGCTGCAAACTGCTCTTTGTCCTTGTCGAGGTCACCCCACATCCATCCCAGCCATGACAGTGGTCAATGTGCAAAGCCTCCTGCCTGTCCTCATTCAGAAACAGGAGCAGGACCCCAGAGAGCCTCCACTGGCTGGTATGCACCTCTGGTAGCCCTCAGCCTCCCAGGCCAATTAAAATCCTCTTCAAGTGATGTGTCTCATCTCCAGACCCCTCTGGGGAACTTGCACACCTCATTAGCCTAATTGAAAGACATCTTCACTGTGGAAGAGCCCACCCAGTCACTGAACTACTGTGGCTGTTGTGGGAAGCATTCCCGTTACTTGAAACACAGCAGGGTGAAGGGGCCCATCAGCTCCAACATCCCACTGGGACCTTCCGTGATCCCTCCTTGCAGGGTTCAGCAAACAATGCAACAGCACTTTTTTAATAGCATCTCTTGTTTCTGCCATGCCTGTGTTGAAACACTTCTGCCCCTGGAGCTCCACTCGCTTCGCAAATCCTTGCCACAGTGTCTAGGTACCTGCTGGTTGTCTACAGCTATTCAAACCTCCCAGTTTATCCTCATGGACCAGCAGGTAATTATCCAACCCCCAAGTCATAGATGGGGAAAGTGATGCAGAGGGCTGTGAATTAGAGCATGAATAGTGTGGTCTCCTGTCTACTTCCTGAGGGGTGTGGGATTAGCAAAAGCAGATGTGAGGAGTCTTCCCTCAAAAAAAAAAAAAGTCTCTCCAAAGCTGTTTCCAGAGAGCCAGAGGCAGGGATTATGCTCTGGACTTCCTAAGGTGTCCTTTCCTTGTGGGGCAGTCTGGATATGACTGGCCACAGCCGTACCACCTTGCACAGGATTATCCACCCCCTCAGCCATTGTGTGGGGCAAACAGCCTCTTGGTCACCATGGTGGTAAAACTGGTTTAAATGGGCCTGGAACTGGAGGGAAGAGGTGGGGAAGAGAGGAGATGAGGTGAGAGGTTAGTGGAGCAGCCTGTGCTCTATTCTTCTTTCTTGTGGGCAGAGAATTAAACACACCAAATACAGATGTTACCCTGAATGATAGTTCATGTATGAGCCTGAAATAAATGAGACAGCAGCACGGGGAGGTGTGAGACCAGTGCGGTGAAGTGAAGAGGGGGCAGGCACCCTGACACATGGCAGTGCTGGGAAGCTGAGCCCCGATTTCCAGAGAGATACTGTGCTCCTGGGAACTGGTGTCCTGTACACTGCTTCACTGACACAGACACAGGTAGCACCATTGCCAGCCCCCTCCCAGCTGTTTTCCAGTGAGCCAAATCAAACAGGAGAAGCAGCAACACTAAAAGGCCATGGGCTCAGCATGGCAGTAAGTCCTCCCTGGTTTTCTCCTTGGTGGAACAGCTGTAACTGTACAGCATTGCCTTTTTCCTGCATATTTTCTGCCTGCAAGGACCAGGTCTGCTGCCTAATGCTATAGACACAGACTGGGACAAAGTGAATTCAGTGACAAAGTAAGAACAGAAGGTTTTGATAGAACCTGAACCAATGAAAAACAGATTTCCATGGCATTTAAGAGGTCTTCTGCCTCCTCTAAGTATTGGCTCTAAACTGATATAGAGCAGGACTTGTATGGCAGGATTCTCCTCTTCCTGTCTTAAAAGTATTATGAAAGATTAGTGCCTGTTGTCATCATGGTTTGCAGGCATGTTATTGTTATTAATTATGGTTATTACTGCAGCGCAGACCTACGCAGCATCTGGCTGACAGGCTGCCTGCAGGACCAGGGCTGCCAGCCGTGGAGCGGCAGCTCCTGATGTCTGGCCAGCTTGGTAGCCAAAACCCAGCAGCTGCCCGAGCAGCACGAGCCTACCCATGTGCTAGCCAGCTGGCTCGGCAGCGAGCACGCAATGCCAGCGAGGCTGGTGGCACGCAGGAGCTCGGCTGCCTGCCAATGCTGCCTGCTGCCGACCGGCAAAGGTGGGAGACTAGAGAATGCAGGGAACGGAGCAACCTGTTTGGAGGAGAACAGCCACACTGGGGTGTCAGGCAAAACTGGGCATAAAACAGGAAAGAGTTTTTGTGGGTGTTTTCAAGCAATGGATTTAGCTCTGGAAAGAGAGAGAGCTGCCTTTTCATCAGCCTGGAATGCTTGGGAATGCTGGAGAGCTTTTATGTGGCATTTTTAGAGGTGGGAGAGGACTTCGGTATTTTCAGAGGCTCTCCTTCATCTCTCCTCTCTTGTCTCTTTGCTTTTTCTGTTTGAAGGAAAGTGGAGAGAGGAAAAGGGAAAAGGAAACACTCCAAATTGAAACAGGAGGGTTCGAAGCTTTGCTGGAAAGCAAAGGAGAAGAAACCTCCTCTGGTGGCCCTTCCCTGGGGGAAGGATGAAAGGAAGTGTGGTGAAATCAAAGTGTTTGTGGAAATGTAAATTCCTAACAAATACCTTGGGGGAAGGAGACTGTGAATATTTAAGTAATTCTACTTAGTTGTATCAACGGCAGCTCAGCCCTGATGGGGGGGCTGCCACCTCTCGAGCCCCCTGACATGGGACCCCTGTATGCCCCATGGTGAGCGATTCATCCCAGGGAACTAATCAGCACTGCTGCAGAGAGATGCTCCCTGCTCCATGGGAGTTTCTATTTTTGCTGTGACTTACAGCCATCGCTGCTCTAATGGGAATGGCCGGGTGTTAATGAGCATCCCCAGATGGGATGTCTTGGCTTGCTGTGCTTGACAGAACGATGCATGAGCCCCAGCCAGCCTTGTCACCCCTGGAGGAGGCTGCTGGGCCTCAGCAGGACCTTGCGTGTGACTTGGACAGGAGAATTAAGACATTCACTTCATCCAAAGGGGAGAAGGTTATTTGCTTAGAAAACTGCTGCAAGAGAAGCAAAGAGCAGCCCTTGGTGCTACCTGCCTTTTGCAGGAAGAGTCTGTGCAGATTCTTCCCCAAAAATCTGTGATCCTGGGAGAGAGGGTTTAGCAAACACAGTGCTCTACCAGGTAATTTCTTAGTTAGTGGCTGGTTTGGATTAAAAAGTAGCTGGAAAAATTTTCTTTCTGGGAGGACCTATTGGTAGTGAGCATCACAAATCCTCATACTTGGGGGGCAGTCCTGTCCCAGACACCAAGAGAGAAGAGGTAGGGACTCAAAGAACCCCAAAGGGTGAGCAGTCTGTGCCCTGAGACTGATGCATCAGCAGCTATGTGCTGGCATGGACACAGAGCCTGCAACATGCAGGGCTCACCCTTGTTTTTCTCCCCGAAGAGATTTCCAGCCATTGCAGGGATTTCTGTTGCAGGTCAAGCCCCTGGTTTGGTTTGATATCTCTGTGCCCAGAGTTCCTCTTCCCATCGACTCTTTGGGAAGGTAAATGAGAGAATGACAAGTCATAGGATAAAAAATCAGGACAGAACTTTTGAACCATTTATTTTAAGCATCCTGATGATTTTCTTCCCTAGGTCCTGGCCTTGCTATGACCGTGGGAGTTTGGAGCATGGGCAGAGTTGTGGTGTTAGCAAAAAAGCATGCTTGCAAGAGCTGGAAAGTGCTGCCTGGACCTGGGAGCTGCCAAAGATGCCCAAGATGCTCCATGAGCCTTCTCCTCCTGACAGCCAGCACATGAGCTCCTCACTGGACTGGGAATGCTGGTCCTACATTCCCTCTGAAGACAGGGATGGGGAGTTGTGACCAGGGAGGAAAAAGTAATTAGGAGCTCCTCAAATCTGCCAAATTAGCGTGGAGCTGGTAGATAGCGGAGGCAGCAGAGAATAGATTGCGTTGCTGAGTCCTCAACAGGGTGGAAACGTGGCTGCAGTTCAAGAGCCTATTAAAGAGCCGAGACATACACAGACTTTATTAGCCACATGTCAGAAAGCACTTTCTACAGTAAATCCTACTTAATAGCCATATGCTAGGAGAGAATTAAATGCTTTTTAACTCTCAGACGGTTATGTAAACTTGAGAGAGGAGAAAAAAAAGATAACAAATATCAGCAGAGGAGCCTTCAGTACATACCAGTTATTAATGTATTTATCTAGGCCATTTATTTATTGAAGATATATTTTTTTTTCCTGGGAGAGGCCTATTAAGTCTGACAGCTTAATCGACACCCAATGGGAAAAATGCCATTTTATAAAGCAGTTAAACTCCCATTGATTTCGATATCAGCTCCGTTTTTTATTTTGTATTTTTTTCCTCAGCCATCACAATCTGTTTGACAGAGTCGTTAACAAGATATTAAACTGCCCCACTCTTTTTTTTGAGGACAGTAAATTACTATGGAGAAAGATGCTGTTGTCTTAACAGATGCATTTGACAGTGTAAACATCCCTTGACTGATAAGCAGAGAGGGAAGCAGCGTGCAAACTAGCCTTTTCATGCTAAATAAATAGCAGGACTGGAAAACTGGCACTGAAATCAATGGTGTTTTGCTCTGTGAAGAATGCCATACTGGAGGACATGATGGTTTAGGAGATGGATAATGGGATACAGAGGTTTTTACTTGGATGTGGTTTGCTATGTTAATCTATCCTGACTGTGGGGGAGAGGAGCTTTGCTGCTGCCCAGGAATCTCACGCAGGGATGTGGCTGATGAGAGCTGTGGCGTGGGACTGGATGGTCCCATCTTGTTCCAGCATGGCTGTGGGTCAGAGCGTTACCTTCCTCTATCAGATCCCTTCATCTAGTTGGTGGGCACAGCACAGCTTGCAGCAGGAGCTGGCTGATCTGCAGCTCACAGGGGTGAAGGGACTAGTCTGAGGTGACACTGGTTTGCTGGCTCATGGGCCAAAGCGAGCTGGTCTGGATTTGCAAGGGTGTGCAGGGTTGGGTGGTGGCACTACTCTGCTACCAGGTGGGTGAGAAACCCACTACTCTGCTACCAGGTGGGTGAGAAACCCACCCCTCTGCACAGAGGAGGGGGCTGCAGAGTTCATTAGCAAGGGTCAGACCCAACGTGCCAGCACTGAGCAGGACTTTATGGACCTCCTGTCCAGAAGAGATGGGGAGGACGGACCCACAGGTGTCTCTGGATGGGTACCAGTTCCACCTGGGCAGGGAGATTGGGGAATAGCCAGGCACGTGGGGCTTCAGGCAGTGGCTCAGCATCATCTGACTCACCTCAACTCCTCTCTGAGGTCTCTCCATGATAGATGTTTTAGGTTAGGTTCCTCCTCTGAGAGTAGCAGCTCCACCCAATGTGGTGTCATGAGACATCACTCCCCAGGATGGCAGCACCTTCTTTCCCAAGGAATGAGCAGGTCCCTGCAGTCAGTCACACAGTCTCTCAGGGACTGGCGCTAGGCCAAGCCACCTACAAGCCGCTACTCAAAGCTCCAAGTGCACCTTCATCTTTGCACAGGGTGCTGCCAGGCGGTATTTGTGACAATTCTTTTACGACTGTATATTGAGGAGCTGAGGTTTGTGTTTTTTTAAAGCTGAGATTCTGCCAGAGAAGACATCAGCTCTGAGAGGTGGTTCTGGGTCTGGCAGCAGGGCATGGGCAAGCTGCTCAGGGCAGCTTCATCCCTGACCTAAAAAGATGGTCCTGGCTACTGTCACCACTACAGTGTTTGATGCTGAGGTAGCAATGGAACATCACAGCTCCTGCTGTCCTCCAGCGCCTGCTATGCTCTCAGAGACAGACACTGGCCATGCTCAAAGCCCTGGTGACCATCACACTGGGGCAGCAAGGTGGAAATGATGGAGTTAAGGTGTTGTGCATTTAACCTTATGGTTGTATTTGATCCTGCTGAGGGTCCTTTTCTTATAACCACCACATCCAGGTCCTTTCCTGTGGTTTCTTTCCCAACATCCCTACTAACTACTGCATTGAGTCAAAAGGTTCCTGGCTTTCCTGGCATCCCCTTTCTCCCCCCCCCAAACCAGCCCTCCCCATCCAACACGTTCCCAGCTCATAGCACTGCATTAATGCTGCGTTTTATTGCATGCTCTTAATGACGCATCTGCAGATACTTCCCCTCTCTTAACTGAGCAAATTCTTGCTGGGATGGAAATTTTAAAATGAGAGTCAGATTGTTTCCACATCACAAGGCACAGCCAGGCTTTAAATACAACAAAATTCCTGAAATCCGTTATCCTGTCACCTAAGCATTTAAATAATTAACTACAGAAACATCCCACAGGCCTGCCTAGGAAGGCAGGAGTGTTTGCATTCTAATTGATAACTAAATGCAAAGCAAACAGCTCACTGATCTGTCAATAATTACTTTAGAACAGGCAGCCGTGGTCACTAAGATGAACTTAATCTACTCAAAGACTCAGCAGCACTTACAGGTGTAAGCACTGGCTCTGGCTGTTCACTCTAATGACTTTATTATTCCAATGTCATTAGTCCTATTCCATTCTAAGTTTTGCTAATGGGCACGCACATAACCAGCCTTTGCTACTGAATCATTCTCCCACTCCTTTATTTATTCCTTTCACTCTGTGGGGGCTGCAATTGCTTTCTATATCTATGCACATACGCATATGGGCTTTTTCAATTTTTTTCTTTTTTTTTTTTTAATTGGAACTGAAAAGACAATTTCTTGCTGAAGGTGGTAATCAGAGGGGAGCACGGTTCATTTCCGAGGGGTTCCCACCTCCAGATCCCCAGCACACGCTGTGCATCCTGGGCTCCCTTACATAAAGACACATCAGAGCGAGGAAATGAGCCTGACTGCCGTTTAACTGTTGGGATGCTATTGCAGCTCTTCTCCAGGAGCCTGTTTGCTGAAACAAAGATGGAGCACCCTCTGAGTGCACTGCATCCCAAATCCACCGTGACCTGGTTCCTGGTGCTTCCCTGCACCTCTCTCTGGGAGTTTGGCTGAATCCCCCCCAAACATGTTTGCCCTCTCTGCCTGGCCTCTTCCCACTCTCCTCCTCCTTCCTTGATGCCCCAAAGAACTCCACACCATCTCAGCTGCTGCCAGCATCCCCCTCCCCAGCCCTGCCTCCCACCCACCCGCCATCGCCATCACTTCCCCTTCATAAACCCCCAGCCTCTCCCTCTCTGGGGCCTTTCCCACTCCTGTCCCTCTCTCCGCTGCCTTGTCTTCATGATGCTGCTCTGCCTGACCCAGAACCTTTGGGTTTGCTCAGGAGAGGCATCTGTCTCCGCTTGGCACCTCTCCCCACCATGGAGCGTGCCGCTGTGGCAGGGGCTTGGTGGAGCCTCCGTTAATGAGGACCGGTGCAGGGGACTCCAAAGCTCCCTTAGTAAAAGTCTCCCTGGGACTGACCCAAATCCATCTCAAAACTCCAGGGGTGGTTGTTTTTTCAGGATTTTCCATGAAATTACATGTCAGTAGCTGAATTCCCACTGGTCCCAGGCAGGAGATGGCTGTGGGGGGCAGTGACTGCAGGGAAACAGATAATTTTGTGCTTTCTGGATGGTCCTTAATTGAAAGGAGGGTGGCTTTGCTGGAGGACAGGAAGCTTTACAGCCTCACTGAGCTCTGCTGGGCACCAGTAACACCCCTCACTGTACACCCTGCAGCTGCGTTTGCAGCAGCCCTGGTTAAGCCTTATTTCACAGGCCATCACCACCATTAAGAGTACAGCACATTAAGCTCAGCTCTGTCTCTCTTCAGAGACCACTCCCACCATGGAGCGTGCCGCTGTGGCAGGGGCTTGGTGGAGCCTCCTTTAATGAGGACCGGTGCAGGGGACTCCAAAGCTCCCTTAGTAAAAGTCTCCCTGGGACTGACCCAAATCCATCTCAAAACTCCAGGGGTGGTTGTTTTTCAGGATTTTCCATGAAATTACATGTCAGTAGCTGAATTCCCACTGGTCCCAGGCAGGAGATGGCTGTGGGGGGCAGTGACTGCAGGGAAACAGATAATTTTGTGCTTTCTGGATGGTCCTTAATTGAAAGGAGGGTGGCTTTGCTGGAGGACAGGAAGCTTTACAGCCTCACTGAGCTCTGCTGGGCACCAGTAACACCCCTCACTGTACACCCTGCAGCTGCGTTTGCAGCAGCCCTGGTTAAGCCTTATTTCACAGGCCATCACCACCATTAAGAGTACAGCACATTAAGCTCAGCTCTGTCTCTCTTCAGAGACCACTTCCATCCTGTCCTTCCCTTTCCTGGGGTGAGCCAGGCTGATCTGGCATGTTTTACCATCTTTTACCAGCTGATACACCACCAGCCTGTCCCTGTCTGCAGTGACGACCTTAGGAAAGTTCTTTTGGAGAATTTTAGCTTGAAAAAGAAGCAATCACTCCCCTTCACAACATATATTTGCACTGGAAAGCTTCCGTAGCTCTGGTTTTCTGCAAATTGCCACCCTTCAGAAGGATAAGTGCAAATACATATGCTGCTGCATGTCCCAAGCAGTGGGTTTCAAGAGGAGAAACTCTGCCTTTTGTGCACAAACACCCAGGAGACACAAACTAAAGGCACAGGGGACAGGGATGACAGCCTGGGACAGGACAGAGCCATGGGACATCACTGCATGCTGGTTTACGCACCTGCACTCTGGAGCAGCAGGTGGCCCTGGTGATGCCCAAGGTTGGGCTTCGGAGCTGTCCTCTCCCTTGGGCTTTCTGTGGGACCTGCAGCAGGACACCATGGCTCAAGGAATTCTGAATCCCTGATAAATTCAGCCAGAAATGGCCTTAGAGGCTCTGGGAGTTGGTCTTCTTCAGTTTCTTAGCAGGGCAGCATGGATGGGAGGGCCCCCCCACCCCTCTCCCTTTGAGTATATCCCAGGGTGAGGAGTACAGGGACTCCCCTGCTGCTTCCAGCCCCATGGCCAGGTCGACATGTCTTGTTTCCTTCTTGTCTGCTGGGACAGAGGCTCTTTCAAATAGCCACAAGTGTGTTTATGCATCACGTAAGACTCCGTAGGTTGTTCAGGGCAGAGAGGGGAAGTCCACTGCATGATCCTCTTAAAAACATTAGTATTTAATCATTCAGCAATAGGCTGAAACTGCTGTTTTTCAAAACAAAGCCCTTGTTTAATCAAAACTCTAGCAGGACAAGGACATAGACTCACCCTTTTCAAAGCCAGTCAGCTAAAAGATGGGAAGAAAATTTTCCTGCAGGCATCCCGGCATTGCCTGGAAGTGGTGGTGATACTTCTTTGAAGCATTTGAAGTCACCCAGCTCTGGGTGCAGGACACAGGTGGTAGCCAGCTCTGACTCTGCCATGCCTCCCAAGGATGGAGCAGTGATGGAGGCTGCTGCTTTTAACCTGAAGCACAGAGCTTCTCTCCAGGAGTGTGAAAAAGTGCCTCAGAGGTGGATTATTTGCCTCAGCATTAAGCTTGAATAAACAGGCAGAGGACACTGGGTGAGGGATGGAGGGCACGGAGCACTCAAACACGCTAATGAATGTAGCATCCTGGAGTATGCGAGGGAAGGGAAGGCAGACAGAGCTGTCTGTGTGGGAGGCCTCAGCACTGACAATACACTAATCAGAACAGCTTCTGCCTCAGCCCTGCGATTGCTCACGCATTCGTTGAGCTGTTATCGTAAAGCTTTCCCTTAGCCCACCCCTTTGGCAGTTCTGGCTCACAATGAAAAGCAACTTTTGGTCTTCTCTGGAACATCTGATTTAGGAGATTGCCTGTGACCAGTGAGGGCTGGGGAGCCCTGTGCTGCTCCCAGAGCCACTGGTTTCTTCCTACACCCTGCCCTCCACACTGCAGCCTCACGGAGACAGTCTCCTTTTTCCAATATTTATTCAGCCACCCTGCTCAGGGCATCTTCCTTTGTGAGAGACAGAAGAGAGACAGATTTGAAAAATCAGATCCCCTTTCTCTGTTTGGTGAGATGGAGGGCTGATGCTGTGTTGATATTTGTGCTGCTGTCACAAGCTCTACTGTCGTCCGTGGTCAGCAATGTCCCAGACCCACTGTCCCTTGTGCCCACGAGGTCCCCTGTGCTGGGTGCACTGGGTTGCAACCATTTTTCCCCTCTTTGTGGTATTAATAATTGAGGTAAGAACAAGCCTGGGCTATTCAGCTGTGTCTTCCCTGAAGTAACACAGAATAAATAACTCCCTTGGGCAGTCTTTGGGAGAGCTCCCTGGAAAATGGAAAAGGCTGAAAACAGCTTTTTTAACAATCCCCGCCACGGCCCCGCCGCCAGCCTCTTTGACTTCGTGATTTATTTCTTTTCAGGAGTGAGCTAGACCGTGAAATCACTTTGAAGTTTTGCTCCTGAGACGAAACATCAGGAAAGTATTAATACAACCATTATTTTTTTTGTGATAGAGAAAAAAAAAAAAAAAGAAAACCAAGGCAGAAATAAGAAGAGCTCCTGCAGAGTTGTTTACTCTAGATTTAACTGTCCCAGACTCTCTGGATCTTAACAGCTTTAGCTGAGGAACAGCCTGAAAGTGATTAATTTATAAGGTGACAAATATCACTTGCAGGCAAGAGGCGATTCGACTGGCTGAGAGCGAAGAGACTGTAAACATGTTGTTTCACCATGTGAACAATATATTAACTTTCAAGTTGGGGGTAAAATTCAGAGCTCTGGATACCTTGGGTTTTGGTATCAGACCCAGAGCCTTTTGGCCATAGCTTTGCCGGTCTCACTGATGGTCATTTACCAGCTGATGGCCATTCACAGCCCGAAGGCCACATAACCCCCCGAGAGCAGCCACGATGCCACTCAACCAAAACTCTGCTGGATTGTTCTGGTGAGGCTGGGGGGGGTGGATTTTCAGAGGGGAGGTGCAGCAATGTCTCTGCAGCAATCTGCAAATGCCAGTGGCTGGCTGGGGGCTGGAGCTGCTTCCCAGGTGCAGGCAGAGTTACCTGTCTCACGAGTTATCCCCAGAAAGCCAGATCATCTCTCAAGACTAATGACATTAATTGTGCCTGGATGAAAGCAGACACACGCCGCTTAATTTATTCTTCCTGTATTGCGGTTGATTGCTTGTTATTCTATTACCCCCCCAACTGGATAGATTTTGTACTCAATTATTACACTGCTGACCTGCCTTTGCTGCTAATGTGACACTTTTGTTTCCTCTTCACTACAACAACCTCTGAAATAACATAATGCATCAGTTCTGTGCAGCTGCACATGGGGACGGGAGTTGTGTGGCAAACATGAGTGGCTGCCGAGCGATTCTGGCAGCATGAGACACGATCCTTCTGCAATACCAGTTTAATGAAACATTTTGTGAGTGGAAGTTGTTTCTGCTGCTGCCCCCAGGCCCTGTGTTTCAACCAGGCATCAGAGGCTTGAGAATTATTGATCTAGGTAAGTCAGGGAGTTGTGAACAAGGTTGTCCCCAACAACAGAAGGAGTGATCTTGCAGGAGATGTATGAAGGCATTGACTCACTCTTTGTCTCTACCGCAGCCTTCCCATACGTCTTCATAGTAAAGTGTACTCTGTTTCAACTCAGATCTAACAATCTGAAGAAGGCTGAGGGCTGTAGGAAACACAAACAGTTGGCAACCCACAACCATGACGTGGGATGCCTTTGTAGCCTAGCAGATCAGACAATGGGATGCAATACAGACCAAGACTTTAGCTGTCTTCTTCCAAACTGTGTTGACTTGGAAAATCATGCCTTTCTCCCTGCAGCTGTGACATGACAGCTTCTGTGCAGTGAGATGGGAGCACCAGCCTGCCACCCAGAGCCCCAGATTCAACCTTCTGCATGATCTGGCCAAGCTCAGCAGGGAAGTGGGTCACAACCATGCAGACTGAATGAGACCCTGGAGGAGGCATGTCTGCAGAGCAAGAGATGCTCATCCTGCTGCAGTGATTTGCTTTCAGAGGACACCTGTCTTGAGCTGTCCATTAAGCATTTTGGGTCCAGGGTGGTTTCCTCTCTTCTTATGCTCTTTGGGGAGGTTTTTCTCCAATGTTTGCAGTGTCTGGCAGCTCCCTTGCACTCTCAGTGTTGCTCTGCCCATGCTGCAGATGGAACGTGCTGGGAAGTGCTTGGTTCCCCACCTAAAAACTGACCCTGACCTTGGGACAAGACAAGTATGGAAGAGTGAGAGGCTGCTCCTCTGGAGAAGGGTGCAGGGTCACTCCGACCATGCTCCAAGCAGACCCACACTCCCTCTCCCCAGCCTGAGTGGAGCCCTGTTGCTCTCTAACACAGTGCATGAAGGGCCTGGGTGGTTTTCCCTCCCTCACTGCCTCCTTCAGCAGTGATGTATTTCAAAACAAGAACTTTACCAGTTCATTTCTACCAGTTACAGAGAAAGGCAGCAATTCTCTGACTCAATTGCTTTGTTTATATTGCTGACTGCAAACAGGCTTTCAGATGCTGAGCTCTAACTTGTCTTCTTTTAACAATGTCTCAAAAAAGACTGGCTTGAAGGAGGTTCCTGAAGGATATTGCATCTCCAGGCCTCATCAATGTTCATTTGTTCTCTGCTAAAGGCAGTGCTTGGGTTGGTTTTAGGGAGCTGTGACCATCACAGAGCTATTATTGGACAGACCTCACGCAGGGGTGGGGAACCTCTACTTCCCTGCACTGTGGCCAGCAGGTCGAGGGAGGTGATTCTCCCCCTCTACTCTGCTCTGGTGAGACCCCATCTGCAGTACTGCATCCAGTTCTGGGAACCCCAATGTAAGAAGGACATGGACCTACTGGAGCAAGTCCAGAGGAGGTCCACAAGGATGATCCAAGGGCTGCAGCACCTCTCCTATGAGGACAGGCTGAGAGAATTTGGGCTCTTCAGCCTGGAAAAAAGAAGGCTCCAGGGAGACTTTATAGCTGCCTTCCAGTGCCTGAGGGGGCTACAGGAAAGCTGGGGAGGGACTTTTTACAAGGGCAGGTAGTGACAGAACAAGGAGTAATGGCTCTAAACTGGAAGAAGGTAGATTCAGATTAGATATTAGGAAGAAATTCTTTACTGTGAGGGTGGTCAGACACTGGCCTAGGTTGTCCAGAGAAGCTGTGGCTGCTCCTTCCTGGAAGTGTTCAAGGCCAGGTTGGATGAGGCTTTGAGCAACCTGGTCCAGTGGAAGATGTCCCTGGTTATGGCAGGGGGATTGGAACTAGATGATTTTTAAGGTCCCTTCCAACCCAAACCATTCTATGATTCTAAAATATAAAAGCAAATTATTCTCAAAAATCAGCCTCTGAATGGCAGTTAAAAGCTCTGCTGGGGCAGGTTCTTCCAAACTATGGCCGAAACCCATTAACTGAGTCTCCTTCAGCTGCCAGAAGTATTTTATCTGCTCATGATCAAGGGCCTGGTCTTGGCCTTTGGCGATGACCATCTGTCTGGCTGCTTAGCCCCCTGGGGACATCCCTGCTGCTCTTCCAAACTCTCTCCCCTGGACCAGCCGATAAAACAGCCCTGGCATTAACAACTGTTCTTGGAGATGTTTTATTCCCCCTTCACATAATGTCCTAGTTTCTCATAAATGCAGGAAGATGCAGCCTCCAGTTCTGCGTGGTTCAGAAGTGCCATTAGGGCAGTCGGCGCGAGCGCTGAGCAGCAGGCAATTTAGGATGATAGCGTGCTAAAACAGTTGAGCAACCCACTGTCAATTCAAAAGCTTTCTGCCAGCTCTCTCTTCATTTTGGAGACTTCTTTCTTAACAGACCTATAAAAGAATGGATTAGTAGAGATAAATTAGATAGGAACTTGGCCTAATGTGTCAGCAAGGCTAGATTATGGCTCTCTGATGCTATGTAATGCTTGGTAATGCTGTCAGAGTTTTCTCCCAGGTCCTAAAAGAGGCTTTTGTGGGGCTTTGCCCAGAGCACAGGGGCCAGAGGGGAGCAGGCAA
Organism: Antrostomus carolinensis; assembly: GCF_000700745.2. NCBI lineage: Eukaryota > Metazoa > Chordata > Aves > Caprimulgiformes > Caprimulgidae > Antrostomus > Antrostomus carolinensis. Next base: position 44,846 of record NW_010287861.1, read on the forward strand.
TGCCCTGTGCTGAGCTTCATGGTGGTGATTTGAAGCTATTTTGCACCCAGGTGCTGCCCTGTCCTTGTCTGGCTATGCTGGCTGCCTGGACCCCAACCTTCTCCACGGGCACTGGAAAGAGAAAGTGGGTCTGTCAGAGCACAAGGAGAACGTCAGACTTGGTGCCACCTCCAACTTGCACCCTGGAGACATCATTCCTTTTCCCTGGCTGCATGCAAAGATGAGGAAGGACCCCCTGTGAATTTGTCCTGTTTGAAGTCCTGAGAGGCAGCGAGTCCTCCAGCGTGGGCGAACCCACCTTGGCGCTTCTCCAATTCCCTGTGATCCTTACCCTCCTTTCTGATCTTGTCCAGATGCCACCACCACTTGTTAAATACAGCAGATTTTGCATCTTTGTACGCAGCTGCTTAGCATCATCCAGTTTCGATACGAAGAGCTTCACAGTGGAGGATATCTGTGAGCATGTTCCTTTCTTCCCATAAATACAGAACTTTTTCCTTTTAAATCCTGACTATATGAACTCCATTCTGTTTACTCCATTACCCGCAGGCAAATTGTAAAATTATAGCCCTGTACTTCAGTTGGCAGGCTGTGCTTTGAGCAGCCGCTGCAGCTCAGAAACTCATATTAATGCTGTGCTATGAAGGGGAGGGTTGGGGACCAGGGAGCCTCTGATTATTTAAGATAAAAATGATAGGAAATACTCCAAGAGAAATGTACTGAAAAGGCTCCCCAGTCTATTAACCACCAAGATTGGGATGCATACTGAAACTACTCAGTTTAAACCTTATTTGCCTCTCCGGGGGATTTCACTCACTTTCCTCATTTAATCCACTTACTTTTGTAGGCAGACAGACAGATGGACAAGGACTGATCCCTCTCTGACTCCTTACCGTGATATCTGCTGACTTCCCTCTGCCTGACACCATCATTTAGTGGCCTCTGCCTGCATTTTTTTTAAGGTGTTCAAAGTTGTTCTTTGATAGATAAATCCTCTTGCAGATTAAACTGCCAAATCTGAAATAGTCCTGGCTGGAGCAGAGATTAAGTAGCAAACCCTTATTTATATTCTTCATGGTGCTCAAAACAGACTGTTCCTATGAGGCATTGCCTGTCCTGCTCCTGCAGGTTCATGCTCTGCAGTGGGGCACTTCTGACACCAAACCACCCTGGGAATCGAGAGAGAAATCCCCTGGATAAACAGGAGGATGCCCTGGGACATGGCAGGGGACAGGAGAACTAAAACAGCCTCATCTGTCCTTGAAATCTCCCATCATTGTGCTTTTTATCTACTTGCATTAAGAGCACTTGCCTATCTGGATTGAAACATCATTGGACATAGTTATTTTATGAACATGTTGGTTTTTAACAAAATACACTAAATCTGAACATTAAGTTGTGTTCACTGTACCTCTGGAGATGTCTTGGAAACCACATAGCAGTAACCTGGCCTCTGACCCTACTCAAAATGGGAATCCCCAGAAAAATCTATGAAAGATGGTATCTGGGGTCCAAACTGTCAGGTAATGGAGTCTTCAGAGCTAATAACTTCATGCCCTTTTGTTGACTGGCAGCTTCAAAATTGAATGTCTCTGGTTGTTGCTCTTGGGAGCAGAGCTTCCTGTGGCTGTTCCTCAGCAAACAGTGATTAAACTGCAGCTTTATGCTGCCAGAAAAAAAAAAGAAGGAAAAAAAGTAGCTTTGTAAACAAGCTCTCAAGAGAAGTCCTCCAACTTGCCCTGCTCACCTTGTGCATTCAGAAGGTGAACACCAGCCTCCTTCTTCCAAGTTCTGAGGTTCACTTAAAAATAGCCAAACTGAACTGTTTGGGTTTGTTTTTTTAAAAAATATTATTATTATTATTTTAATTTCAAACACAGCTGGAAAATTCATTTGTTGCTTTGCTTTTTCCACTGTTCAAGTTCTTATTTTTCCAGCTTGACTGTGAGCTGCACTCACAGAGGAGAGCAGAGACAGGGTACCTTGAGCCCCAGCCACACAGGACAAAGACATGGAGACTACCCCTACTCCAGGCAAAGCTCTCTGATGGCTCATTCCTTCTCTCTTGGTTGCTCAGAGACTCTGTACTCCAAATAAGTGCTGCCTTGGCCAGACCCAATAGGTGCTGAGGCATAGCAGGGTCATGCAGTATTGTTCCTGACACACGGAGTTACAGCCTGAACGCAGCCAAGGCTCCGCTTGTTGTTTCCTGAACTTGCCTGCTGAGCAACTCTTCTGCAAGAACATTCAGAAATTATACACTTGTACATGTCATAAATGAGCAGTCACATTTTTTGCTTGATTTTCTACCTTCTGACTTTTTTCTCCTCTTTTCTCCATTTTTACTTAGCGGTACTCAAGACCAGACATGACTGCAGTGGATGTGACACAAGAGGCACCTACAACAGCTCCATCCCCGTGCTGGAGCTCTGGAGTAGACACTGCTGAGAGGTCGAGGCAGATGCTGAGAACAATAAATGCTGAGATTAAACCCAGAAGAATCAGTCATTTTCCTTATGTCCTTCAAATAAAGCCCATTCCTATTGAACAGGGGCTCATTATTGCAGCACCATGAAAGGAGGGATGTTGCCATACAGCTAATGTGATGATTCCAGGTACAGTTGCTGATGCCTGATTAAACATCTCTGGGATCAGGCAGACTGCTTGGATTGAACGGGCCATTATTCTATCCCACTAATAGCAGACTTACAGAAGCACGTTATAATTAAAACCAGGATAAATGTCATCACTGAAGTTTGGTGAGAAAAGCTTCTGGCTTTGTGCACATCCAGGCATGTCAGGTGAAATCCAGAGGACAAATTCTGCAGCGTCTTCCGTTTCGGCACATGGGAGCACATGGTAGTTGTGCTGCATTAGGGGAATTGGAGATACAAAATATAAAGTAATTCAAGAGACTAGACTAGGAGCACACTAGATCTATTGCTATTGCCTGAAGTGATGATAGCACCTGCCATGTCCTGGGTTCAAAGAAGCTGTCACGGGAGGTGGGTGGTGGGACCCTGAGTCCCAAGCCCTGCTGTGGGTTTGGTAATGCACTTGAGCACTGTGGGCAGCCCTGGTCTCTGCACTGATGTAGGATGAAGGGGGCTAGAGGGGCTACAGGGAAGACTGGAGTGATGCAGGGGATGGGAAAGCTGTCTTATGAGGAGAAAATAAAAAAGCTGTAACTCCTAGTATAGAGAGGAGAAGGCTTGAGGGGGATGAAATCACAAAGGTTTTAGGTAAGGTGACTGCAGACTTGTTCACCACATGCCACAGCACTCTCACTGAAACTAGCAGGATACCAATTTAAACCAGATACAAGGCAGCAGGTTTTTGCACAGAGGTAGCACATTTCCAAAACACGCTGCCTGGAGATTGTGGAGGCTGACAGTGTCAGCAGGGTCGGTGAGGCTGTTCGTGCAGGAGCTGGTGTTATTGTGGCTGTCCTTCAAACTATGGCACAGGGCAGATCAGCACGGAGCACGGCACTACCCCGCTGCTCAGTGCTTGAAAACTCTCCTTGTTTCTCAGTGTAAGCTATTCAAGTAAAGGCTGTAAAATTCCTGGGGCTGCTTTGCAAGTGGGATGTTTGTCATGATCAGCGTGGGGTGTCACTTAAAACCTGATTCATCCAGATCCCCCTGGAATGACATATTTAATATGAATTATTTTTTATCCTCCAGCAATTTTCTCCTCTCTATAGATCTGCAAGATACAGAAAATGGCACATATATCCTTTCATGCAGCCAATGTGGAAATTAAACTACTTACTTCCTCAAGGGACATATTTTCCCCCAAGCAGGAGCCCAGGTAGCAGAGCTGACAGGCTGCTTCATTGCTTCTGGATGCAGGGACACAGCCCTGGCCAAAGCCCCTTGGGGATACGTGCTGTTTGCGTCCAGCAGTCTGAGTAGCACCCCTTCCGTGTAGTGCAACCAGCTTCTACCTCT
>NW_010287861.1:48820-75364 GCF_000700745.2 Antrostomus carolinensis
CTAGCCCTGTTCCTGCATCATGAGATCCCTGAACCTTTTTGCAAAGGTTGAAGCTCCCAAAATTGTACAGATGAGGCATAAGAAAAGGGATTTGTTTGCTCATCCCATCCACATCTCCCTGTCCCAGCTATTGTGGGTCATTTACCAGAGTTTTTCCTCTTGGAAGTGTTTTCCATCACGTCTCTGGGTTTTCTCCTCCAGCCCTCACCCTTGATCAGCACCATCTCGCTGGTCCCACTCAGGTTTCCCTCTCTGAGCTCGAGATGCTGCCCCAAACCCTGAGCATCAGTGGGGCTGCTGTACCCCAAATTCCAGGCAGAGAAGACAGCCCTGTGGCTGGGGAGTCCCTGGCCCATTTGCAGACTGCAGTAGCCACACACAGAAAAAGCCCTGAGCAGGACCAAGGTTTACAGCCTGAGCAATGCATGGGTCTGAGTCCAGAGGAGGACTATTGCCTGCCCTGCAGGGCTCAGCCTCACTGCTCCTGCATGGGCGGCTCAGGACACACCAGACACACGTGACAGGAGTGTGTAATGAGTACGTGTGAGTCTCTGCATGTGTCCATCCCATTTGCTTGCCTCTGCGAGTACATATGTTTGCAAGCACACGTGTGAGCCTGCGTGTCCAGACTCCTAACCCAATTTCTCTGGGAAGAAGCCACTCAAGAGCTCTTTCCAAGTAATATTTCCATTAAAGAAACCTGCGTAAATGGTGCGTAAAGCTTTTATGAATCAAGCCCTTAATCAGAACTTTGGGTTTCTGAGCACATCCTTCTGGCCTAACAGCCCTTTAATGCATTCATCACATTAAGAGTTAATTTACAACACGCGGTTTGAGACGAGCTCTCGGCCCTTTGGTGAGGATCCGCCTGAAGTGAGAGCCATGTGCTAACAACTCAAATGTATTCCACTCTCAGGAAAAAAAGAATTAACCCTGATATTTTTGCCCTTCAAGGGAGACTCTGGGCTCTGGAATAACATAGCAATGGTGTGACGGGACCACCACTGCGTTCATGAATTTTAGATGCCTGAGAGAAATTATCTATTTTGCTGGACCCTTGCTGGGCTCAATCAGTTCCTCCATGGTTGGTGACAATTAAGAACCAGTATGATGCAAAGAAGACATTTTAGACACTGCTTGACACACCAAGGCTCCCGTCCCACTAGCTTTGGTCCCTACCTCCCAGGGCATGTCCCTTCTTCTCTTTTTCCCCAAAAAGGATCAGCATGTTTGATGTGCTCCTAGTTTCTGTGAAATGGGTTTTCATATCCAAAGGTTGTGTGTTTCTATGCAGAAATGATAATTATATTGGAAGGAGTTCATTGCCTAATTCCATCTGCCCATGCAAGACATTGGGAAGTCTTAGGGCTGGACTGTGGAGCACTGGTCCATGCAGAGTTGGTAACAGAAAGGTAGACCATCTACTTCTCACTTTTCTTCCTCTCTCTGTTTTCTAAGCAGATGACAATTTTCAGACCATTTTTCTCTTTTGGGACAGTACTATTCTGGAGCCAAGCCACAGATCTGCTAGTGAAATAAAAAGGCCATGCAAAACGCTTTGTTAAGCAACATCTTTCCTGATGAGATCTTGCAGAGCTTTGTCAAGCTTTACAGAGCCAGAAGGTCACAGTAGTAACACTTAATGTATTGCTCTCCTCATGTCCTTTTTTGTCTTATGTCTCATAGTAACAGGTCAAAAACTGAGACACAGAGGACATGAAAGGAGATTACAAAGCCACACTACCAGCACCACAACACTGTCCCACTGCTCCTCAACCCCACCGTCTCCCTTTGCTGCACCAGTATTTCTGCATGGCACAGCTCCCTGTCTCAGCCTGTCACATCCCAGCTGCAGACATGGACTCCACTGTCTTCAGTAGAGTCACATGAGGAGAAGGGAGATGGTAATCAGCTGTATCCCTAGTAGAGATGGCCAGAAAAGCTTTACAGTTTTTGGATGAAAAAAAGTCTATTTTAATTTAAATGAAAATCTTTTTCAAAACATATCAATTTCAGCACAGTATTGTCTAGGAAAAAAAGGCTCAAATTAGCCTGTATTCATATGCTGCCATTGGATGATTTCCATTTTTCATCTGTTTTGATTTAAAAACATACCCACAGTTTGTAAGAGATATATATATATCTCATATAGCTTTAAAGTTCAAGGCAAAATGAAACTTGCAGTCACTAAAACTAAACATTTCAATTAAAACAGTTTTTACAAGTTGATAACATTGGGAAAGTTTAAAACTTCGGGGTTTTCTACTTCAGAACTGGAAAAAAAAGAAAGAGAATTTGTGGAATTCTAATGAAAAAGCCATGAGGTTCCCACCCTGCTCTTCTACTGATGGACTGACATGAGGAAGACAGGAAACTTGGGTTCACATCCCTTGCTTGCTTGATTTGGATTGGAGATTTTGACATGCCTCTTCTAAAAAAAAAAAGCCTTGCTTATCTGTCATGGGCTTCTCTCATTACTCCCTACTCAAATTGTTCCACTTTTCCACAAGGTAAATAGAATAGGCCTTTAGGCTTTGCCTGAACCCTGCTTAGAGCAGCATCCTTCCACCAGCGTGTTTTCCTCTGCCTTGGGCTGACTCATTTTAAACAGTCAAGGATGAAGATGGCATTGTGCTAGGCAAAGTTTTCTCCATCTTCCTGAAAAAAAGCCCCATTCCTTGGCATGTAATTTCCTTCCCAGCCTCTGCTCATTCCTCCTGTTGTCTCTGCCTTGATGCCCCTTGCTCAGCAGAAAGTCTATGCCCGTGAGCATCTTCCCAACATTGCAAAGCCTGGCTCACAACTGGGGACATCTGCTCTCTTCTCTTTTGTACGAGGACCTCAGCTTAATGCCAGCTACTGGTGTTTTCCTGTGTTTATAGAAGATGGTGAAAGCTGTACAGTGTTACTGGGAAAGCTTCAATTTCCCAGTCCAGCCAATACTCCATTGACTTTTGTAATAGAGCAGAGACAAGTTCTCTGCTGCACAACAGACAGACAAAGAATCCTCACACAATTTATCGCAAATCTCTTGATCCAGTCTTTGAATTTGGGAGCCTTATATCCTGTAAATAAATATGAAAGCCTATTAACTCCTTTGATCATATTAACCTGCCGCTGTGCACAATTAGTTTGAAATCTTTGTCTGAAAAGCTCCATATTAGTGTAAGAAGAGATTCAGGGGAGGGATTCAGCATGTCAGAAGAAAATGACTTTTGAGATGATGAAAATTTTGTATGATTATGTGACTCAAACATAATTCTTGCTTGTCTAACAGGGAAACCAAGTCCAACTGTGTCATAAAGAGCTCTAGGACACTGCTGAGCCCTCTGTTAGGCTTCTCTCGAGGCAGACACAATCCCTGGCTGTGGCTGGACACAGTTTATTAAATAGTAGGGTGACAAACGGTGACAGCATGGAAGAGAAGACAATGTCAAGTCCTTGATATTAAAGAATTTATTATCTAAATATACAGTGTTTTGGGGAAACAAGCATCATGTTGTTCCCATTTTAAAGATCTTATCAGTGTCTGGTATAAAAAGAATTCAGGATTAAATGCTGAGTTTCCAGTCCAGTATCTTCTCTTATCTGTCTGAAGATCATTCCCTCTCTGGAGAGACTCAATTTATGTTCTTCGAAAATGTGTTGACCAACTTGTGGGATGGAAGATTTTGTATACTGCAGTTTTAGCTTGTCTGTTGAATGTATCAATTTCATTGTCTTGAATACCCTTGTCCAGAAGGGATGTCCATCTTGTTTTCTCCAAACACTGCCTTACATCAGCCTTGGAGTAAGGTATTCAGGAAGCTCACTATCCTTGCAAGATCATTCTGGCCTCTGCTGGAACCAATCCTGTCTCCTCTCTCCCACATGGACCATTCACCTGACAATTTATCATTTTTAACCTCTTCAGTTAGATGAAAGGACCAAGACAAAGATAGCATTGTTTCTCCTATACAAGGTGTGGAAATTATTTCTTCCACTCATAGATTTCTCTCTCTGTCTTGGTCTTACTGCTCGAAGTGACTGGAGCTGCAGCCTCCCACAGGAGAGATATAAAACCCCTCAGAGCTGCTTCTCCACTTGGGCAATAGCAGCAGCATCGCTTATCTGCAAAGACCATATAAGCAGTAAAAAACTCCATCTGAACCACACACAGCTGGGTTTCCAGTATAATTAAATGTGAGGATCAGTTATGGGGGCACAGGAAGAAATCTAACCCTGTTCAACGAGGGTATTCCAGAGGGAGCTGGTTAAACTAATCCATGAGGCTAATTAGCCATGTTGTTTTTTGGCTATTTTTGGGTCCCCTGCATGGTGTCAGATGTTTGATAGTGGTTATTCTGCAATCCCCAGCAAAAGGAAACAAAGGACATCCTTGAAACACTAAGCTGGAAGAAAGTTCATTATACCAACTTTCTGTCTGTGCAAGACCCAGTGAGATCAGCATCTCTACACAGCTCCTTGTCTGTCGGTGCCACCAAAGCACAGCGGTTCTCCTTGTTTCATGTGTTTGGCAGGGCTAATATGCTCTGATCTTCCTAGAAACCCCCCCCCCTTCCTTGAAAAATCTGCTAAATTCCTTCCTCTGCAACTCACATTGCTGTCCTATCCTTAGCTGACAGTCAGTCTGCACAATTAGAGATAAGTGGTTTGTTTTTCAAGAGGGAGACCAAAGAGCTACAGAAGCACGTTTTGTATTTGCACACATGCTGATTTAGCCTCTTGCAAAGGTTTAAGCAGAGCAGCAGAGAGGCTCTTCTGGCCACTCTAGAGCACCTTGCTGGCAAAGGGACCTGGGTCCTCACATTTATTTCCTCACTGAACCCTGTATGTATTTTGTGAAGCAGGAGTGCACCGAGATGGTTAGAGAATGTGAGTCCTCTTGCAAATCTCACCAGAGTCTGGAAAGTCTTTGCCCAAGTATGGCATCCTGGTTTGTGTTGGACAACAAGCTGTTGGCTTAAAATACCCCAGCCTAATGTTTTGGTGCACAGAGCTAAACCTTCAGAAGTGGGAAGAACTGGGCATACAAGAGACTCAATGATCATCAGTTACTTGGCACCTGGCTCTTTCAGAGGATATGAGACCTCATTTTAGGCAGAAAAAAAATGCACATTTCAGATTAAGCCAAATTTCAGACCTGTTCTTGCCCTTCCAGACACAAACAGTGTCATGCCAGGCAGTGAGCAGCAGTGAGGAGACAGAGGGATTGCTGCCCATACAGACAGAGGAGATGGTTCCCCACAGTTGTACAGAATTTCAGCAAAAGCAGTGCAGCTTTGAGATGGGCTGTGGAAAAGCAGTATTCCCTGGACAATTTGATGATACCGGGAATAATGATAGCATCTGAGCATTGTTGTGCTTCTCTCCTAACTGAGCTGAGGGAACTGTGTGCTTTTTGGGACCATGGAGAACTGTTTGCTAAATGAGACAACAGCTAGGCATTTCCAGGCTTTTGGTAATTTGGGGAATTGTAAAGAAATAAATTATTTACCAGTTGAATAGAGAGAAGAGAGGAAAATAGCAGGGAATGCAAACCCTCAAGATATCTTTTCTCGGCTCCCCTGTTAGTAATGGTTCTCTGAGCAATGATAATTCAGGAGCAGCCCTTTTCCTCCACAGCCAACTGAGATGATTTTCCAATTAGCCAAACTTTCAGGTTGCCTCCCGTGAGCTCTGTGGAGAACTCACCGATGCATTATGCAGCCTGGCTTGTCATTTCTACCCTTTCAACTCATTTTGCTGCCTCCTCCTCCTTGCAAAAACCACAAAAGCCAGGCACAGGTTCTTACCTGGACATGTCCTTGTTCCAGGAAAATGCCAGAGAACTGCTTCACAATTGTGGCAATGAGGAACAAATGAAGGTAAAGGGAGCTCTGCTTCTATGTCTGAGGCTAGCCCTGAGTGTTGCACCCCTTCAAGTGCTACTGGATCAATGCCAGCCTCAGGGACCGCTGCAGTAAAGGGGTTGGGATCAGGGAGAGGATCTGCTGGTCCCCAAGCAAGGAGGCACCCAGTGATCTCAGCAGTCCCTTTAGCTCAATCAGCTCCTGAAGGGCCACAGAGAAACCTGACTGTCCAGGTGGAAACTGCCTTGTTTACAGCAGTGATTCCCTGCTGATGGGTGCAAATTGCCATAGCCTCATGGATGGATCTTGCTCTGAGCACACCTGGTCTGTGAATACCAGTCTATCATCTAATACATTTTCTTCCCTGAATCTGTATCCTGGAGACTTTCATGTCGCTTTTCCAATGCAACCTGCAGGACCTTCTGTGCCTGACAAAGTACCCTGGCTGTGGGGGACTAAAGTCTCCATACAGCTTCTTCTGAGTTAGTCTTGGAGTTGCAGCAGCGCCAGGACTTTTCAGATTTGTGGGTGTCCAACAGCCAAACAGCCTGAACATTTCCTCCCTGGAAATATATGGTTCATTGAATCAGGAGTGCTGATTGGATCTCTGAGTGGAGTTTTCTGAACTGTGTAGCCCAGAAGGTCAAAAGAAATGTTCACATTAGCATTTCTAGTCCTAAGAATTTACTAAAATCCTCTGCTGCTCTGTTGCTTGGCTTCCCCCAACCAAAGATCAATATGCAACCAGACTTCCTATTGCCTTTAATCTTCCTGAGACTCAGAGAGATAAAATCCCAGGGACTGACTTTAAACTTTTTCTTTTGTAAGAACTTGAGCCATCCCTTCCTTGGGGTCTGTGAGGTCACTCCAGTGACCTGCCTGGGCAGAAGAGCGTACTGGAGACAGGATAAGAAATAACTATAAGGAGGCGAAAGTGTCACCCAATGAAAAATACTGCTCTGATCTGCTAACCTTTTACTTTCCAATGAAACAGCCATCTCTTGTGTCTGGTGGCAGGTGACCCATAACTAGTCTGCCTGTGTGATGGGCTCAGAAGGTTGGAGGGGGGATATTCCTTAGAGGTGTGAGCACAGAGTCGGGATATCACTTGTGTGCCCGGGGTATGATCTGCTTTCACAGAAGGGAATCTCTCAGGGGTGCCTGTCCTCTGGCACCAGCACTTGTGCTTGCGCAAGGATGCAGCCATGTGAAGTGGTGTCTCAGCATGAGGTAAGCACCTGTTACTGAAGCACTTTGAAGCAAGCTAAGGTTCTCATTATTTTCTGAGCCTGGCGACAGTGCTTTTGCTTGTCTGAGGCGGTTTCTTGTGCTTCTGAGGAGCTGACAGGAGTCCACCCACTCCCAGTCAGTGGGGAGAGCTCCTGAATAAGCATCCTGCAGCTATGTGTGCTCCTGCAGGGCCCAGCTTGAGCCCCGAATTGCTTAACAGACCAGGACTGTGTTCACACCACCAATAAGCAGCCATGTAAGGAGGATCTGGAGAATATCCTGGAGACCTAATCCTGGCTAGATCTGTGCCAAAGACGAACTCACAGCCCACGGTAGCATCTCTAGCCCAGGCAGCTGTTTCTAAATTTATACTGACAGACAAATAAAGGTAGTAGAGAGCAGCTGGAGGCAGGGAAACACCTCAGCTACAAGATCAGAGCTGTCTTGGTATTTCCTTTAGGTATAGAAATTGTAATTAAACTTTTCTCCTCATCCCTCAGTGGGTTTTGGTTCAAGCCCTTCAGGTCACTTTGATGAAGAAACAGTGCCGCCTTGCAGACCCCAGAGAGTAAATGGTTTCCCTGCTGGACTGTTTGTTGTGGTGGCATTTAGTCATGTTTCTCACACTGGCAGCACCTTCAGCCTGACCCAAGGGGGAACCTGTTATGAAGACCATCACTGCATAAATACCATAAATTACATTGGCCTCAGTAATGGGACTTGCAGGGATGGGTATGTGTTGTGCGACAGCAGAGTTTGAGAGAGGCATTGGAAAGCCAGGCTGCAGGTTTGCTGGTATGCCAAAAGTCTCATTACTAAAGACCTTGCCCGAGTTTCTTGGGCACAGTGGCATGCTTGCTAGTCACAATGCCTTCTTTCCACGGGCTTCCAGAGTTATGAGCCATGCCAGGTACCTCAAATGCTCTCAGATCTGTGTATTGAAGTTTCTCAGAGATGAATTACCATGTGTAATTGCCATGATGGATAACACAACGAGGTATTCAACAGGGCCCTGGGGTCATTCAGGACCTACATTCGCCCCTTTTGTTCAGATGGAAAATTAAATGATTCTTAAAATAATAAATGTGCACCCTGGAGAGAAATACTCAGCTGCTCCCTCAAGAGGTGCTGTGCTGTTCTTGTGTTGAGCAAGGAATAATGAAGGTAATTGAAAAGTTATTACTTTGGGGGAAAATTTATCTTGGCTTGTATAGCCTTGCAAATACACTTGACTGGTGAAGCAATCCATGTTCTGCAAGGGGAGAACAGCTGTGCTTTAGAAAAAACAGGCCATTGGATCTGGGGTCACATTCTGCTCTGCCTTGTTCTTTATGCAGTTGCAAAGGTCTTGAGCTTTGCATGCCAACTGGCTGTACGGCGCTGGGTGATCAGACCAGGGTGAGAGTGTGCAAGCTAAAGTGTGTCATCTGGGCTGTGGCAGGCTCAGATCTCCCAGGCCATGGAGGAGAATTCATTAAGCTGCGGGCAACTGGTCAGAGAAGCAGTGTGCTTGGACATAAACAGCAGCATATGTGCTGTACGGGAGGGGTTGGTCCCTAACGAAACTGTTGGCATTACCGAGTCACGTCAAGGGAGACTGCAAGGATTTGGCCACTCTTCCTCTTGCTGGTATCAGTGGGTATGGAGAGGACTGGCTGGACAATCTGGCTCGAAGCACAGTGACCTGGAAAAAGCCTGTCAGAGCCACTGAGATGGTGGAGGTGGATGTACAAGGCGAGATGGAAGGGTGGGGTTTGTTTGAGCCTGAAGGTGAGAAGGACAGGGAGGATCTCACTGCAAGCTTCAGCTACCACCAAGGGAACTGAGAGGCTGGAGCTGGACTGTCCTCAGAGGTGCACAGCAACAGGACAAGAGGCCATGGGCACAGGCTACAGCAGCAGCAATGCCAATAAAGTATAGTGAAAAAATACCTTCATAACAAGCATTGCAGTCCCAAGACAGGGCAGTGCTGGGGAAATATCTGTCTTTGGAAATATTAAAAACTCATCAGGACAAGGCCCAGAGCATCATGACCTAACTTTGAATTTGAACCCTTTGTGCAGGGGGTAGGACCAGAGACCTCCAGAGGTTCCATCCTGCCTCAGCTACACTGCTTCATTGGTGCTGATTTGTAAAAAAGAGGATTTAAACCTTGCCAGCTCTGCAGAGACAAGGAAGCCACAGGAGTTGCAGTCTGCCTCAACCGAGAGTTGTTTCTCAGACTAAGGTAGGGCTACTGAGTACTTTCTTGGCGGTGCTGAAGGTTTGAAGGGAGTTTTGGATCTCTTAGACCAGGCAATGACAGTGCCTCTGTCCCCTGCAGCTCAGTAAGGAGTGGGAGTCTCCTACAAGATGGTGCATTGATTCCTTGAGATGTTTTCAGAGATGGTGCAGGAGGAGCTACGTGATCATCCAGCATGTGAGTGGCCACCCCTGCCCTGCACACCCTGAAGAGAGGAAAGCAAGAGAAAAACGAAACGGGAAAATTTGCTTCTCAGTGTCTGCTTGGGACCTGGCCTGGTTGGTTTTGTTTTGTTTTGTTTTGTTTTGTTTTGTTTTTTCTTCCCTTTTTGTTTTTAAAAATTAATTCAAATGAAATGAAAGTTTTCACATGTTGTGTTTGTTTTTTTAAAAAAGCTCTCAAATAATTAGAGAGTACTCAAAGTAAACAGGCTCTTCATGCTTTATTACCTGATGTGTATTATGGCTCCATTAATGCACTGTGGCATTTCTGCCATTTTCCACATTTCAAAATGTTTTAATAACGGGACTCAAATCATCAACATTAATTGCCAGCAGAACAGAAATGAAGCTTCTAAAAGGGAAATAATTTTATAGCTCTAATTTGATTAAGTAGTAAAGCTCATTGTTTCCATCTTAGGTGGACAGTAAAAACACAAGTAAAGTTAATATTTATTAATCTTAATGTGCAGGCCAGGTAATTATGTTGCCCATTGTGGCAGCGAGGTCTGCGTGACTCTCGCTCTCTCGCTGTATGTTTGCACACCCTTTGGGTAAACAGGAAAGAGAGGAGGGTTTGGTGCTAATTAGAGAGATGAAATTCTCTTTCCAAGAGGCTCCTGATTTTAATCGTGTGCTCAGGAGTATGGATGCAGGTAGGTAATTGTGTTTGGTGACAACGACCAAAAACCAGGAGTGGGTGAGCAGCTCTGGAAGGAGCTGTGACTTACGCACGCAGAAGTACGTGTGTAGGCATGCACACACTGTCATACATACGTGTAGTGTTCCTTTCCCACACAGAAATCTTTCCACACTTCCAAAATAATTTTTTTTCCCGTGTTTTTTTCCTTCTTTTCCCTTTCCTTGCAGCCTTCAAGCAAATCCAGCTGAGATGTGGAACATCCTAGTGCTGTGAGCAGAACCAGCACTGCACTGTCACCACCATGAGCTGTGGGACAGATGTGTCAGGGGCATTACTGGAAGATGAGTCTTGAGCCCAGCAACTTTTAGGGCTGCTTCTGCCCTGCTGTGACTCACCCTGTTCAGAGTGTGACAAGGGGACAGAGCAGGGGCAGAGCAGAGCTGAGTGTGCTGCCTTGCAGGGAGGAGAAGCTGAAGACCAAGAGAGCTTTTGCAGCCAGTGGAGTTTCCTCTCCTTGGCTGCTGGTTCAAACCCACCTCAGGACAGCCATGTCTGGAAGGCTTTGCCTTCAACAGTTTTACCTGCCATGTGTCTGTAAATCTGTTCACTTCCACTCCTGCTGTGAGCACTTGTCAGCGTCTTGGCTGGTAGACACTGGGCTTTTCCATAGGACAGATGCTTTCACAGGGCAGATGTAGATACGTATGTGGGACACAGATCGTGACAGTTGCCCAGGGGAGATAAGACCCATCACTTTGCTAAGTTAGAACTATGCCAGGTTCTAACAGACAGCTTTCACGTCTCTGATTTGCCCACTCTAACCACAGGGGCTTCAGGTGGCAAGCTGAACATTGACTTCAGCCACACCACATCTGTTGGAATGCCAAGCCTGGCTGAGACCTGCCAAACCAAGGCAAGATTGGCCCCACAGCTCTGCAGACCAGCCTGGCTGGCAGTGAGTCGGTACTAAACATATGACCTCTGGATCAGCACAGATCCAAATTAACGTGAGCTACTTCCAAGACTATTTGTGCTGGGCAGGAGCAGATTTAGAAATTTTCTAGCCTCCTCTCAGTCAAAATAGTGAAGAAGAAAAGAGCCGCAGAGCATCACAAGTGTACCATTTGATTTGCCCACCAAGCCTGCTCAGCATCTTGCAGGATTGGTCCTCCTGCATCCTGCCTTTTAATTGCTGACTGAATATAGGATTTTATTTTCCCTATAATGACTCTTGGGGCCCCCAGATGTTCTCCTCAAGTGTGGTTGCGTCAGCACTAGAGACTGAATGACTGATACCAGCAATTTTTACAGCTTGAAAGAAGAGAAATATGTGAAAGGGATTTAATTTAGCTCCAATATTGTGCCTTCACCTTCAAGACTCTACAAGAAAACGACACCAAAAGGTTATTTTACAACGAGAAGAGGGAGGATTAGCCTGAGAGAGGGAGAGATCACCAAGCTGGCTTTCTAATATCAGTTCATTACAGAGAACCCATTTGCACAGCCGTTTCGCTGCTGCTGTTAATTTAAACCTGGATGATTAAAAGCTGTAATTGCACCATTTTAAATAAACCTCCGCTATCTGGATTATTATATTTTTAATTAGTGTGGCTCTGTCGAATGTTTTTATCCCTCTGATTGATTTGTTTATACTGTATTTATTTATAATTCATTGATCTCCCTGACCCTGCCATCTCCTGAGCATGCAGTTCGGTTGTGATTCCAGCAAATGGAAGAGGACTGAACCAGGAAAGAGCAAAAGGTACCAGG
This sequence comes from Antrostomus carolinensis, assembly GCF_000700745.2. Classification (NCBI taxonomy): domain Eukaryota; kingdom Metazoa; phylum Chordata; class Aves; order Caprimulgiformes; family Caprimulgidae; genus Antrostomus; species Antrostomus carolinensis. Next base: position 60,776 of record NW_010287861.1, read on the forward strand.
TCAGGTCTCCCTTATGAGCTCTTTGCAGTTCTCCTTCTTCGCCTCCCGACCCAGGTGCTCTTTTGCTCTTTCCTCTTCCCCAGGGCTGTGGGGGAGGAGGAACAGCCTGCAGGACTGGCTGTTCCTGACTGGCAGGAGGGAGGAAAATTGAATTGCTATCCAGCAAACCTCAGGATGTGATGCTTGCAAGAACATTCCAGGACCCTGAGGTTTGATCCTGTGTGTTAGGACCCATTCTTTAACCCTTGCTTCACAGGCAGGAACCTGCTCCTCTGTCTCTGGGGGAATCTCTAAAAATGTAAAATTTCCCTGGCAGAAGGCATGGTTTCCTGGCAGGCTGGCTTACATGGGCTGGAAAGAGCTCTTCCAGGGCACAGGCCTCCACTGTCCAGATCTGAGTGCAAAGCAGATTTCTAAGCTTTGCTCTCTTTCTTAACACCACCTGAATGTGACTGTTGGGTAAAATTCAGAATAAGCACCTAGATCCATGCTGGAACATGATACCCCATTGCATGCTGTTCTCTGCCAGGGGCAAGGAGGTGTGAGCAAGAATAACTTGTAGATCATCATTTTGATGTTCAGGGCACTCTCGATTGCTGCTCAGCAGCTGTGCAGAGGGGCACATGTGAGAATATTCAAGAGGCTGCTTGCTCCTGTAGGACTCCAGGGCATCTCTGCTGATGCACTTAGCTCCTATCACATGTAATGTCTGCAGGACAGGGACTGTCACTTGCTCTGACTTTGTGCTTCACCCACTAGGGTGGTTTCTGACTGCTGACAAGGGCCCTGAGGCACTCTGGTAATGTGATGCATCACGATGAATAGTCTGCCTGCCTGGCAAATACTGCAAGGCTTCCAAACACTTGACTTTCCCCCATTTTCTACAGTCTCTGGAACCCTTAAGGAATGGATCAGACCTTCAGCACTATAGAAGAAGAGTCTGCCCGTGTCCCCTGTCTACAACATAGTGTATAACCTCAGCATATCAGTGCTGTCTCCTGGTTAATGGCTTTTCTTCTAGTGGTGTGCCAGATGCAGCACTGCACCTGCAACATGAGTCAGGAGGACAGCCTGGTGATAGCACATTGCCAGAGAGGCTTTTGCAAGGGAAATGCTATTACTGGGCTAGTTTCAGTGTAGAATGAGTGACAGGGCAGTAGATGGACAGCCCTCTGAGGTAACTGTGCTGGAATGATGTTTGTGCATCTGTACAGAGCATTTATGGGACTTGGTGGAGAAGAAGCTATAAAAGCAGCTGCTCATGGGGCACTGGCTACCAGCAAAAGGGGAACACAGCATTGCAAGAAACCTCCTGGAACATCATGTCCAGTTGCCTGACCTCACAGCTCAACATGGATATGAATTGGAAGGACACACAAAGGGCAGCCATCTGTGTTGCATGTAAGCTACACAGCTCCACTCCAGCCTCAAAACTTCTGTCCTTTAGCACAAAAAGAGAGGTTGTCCGAAGGACAGAGCTGAAAGCAATCAAAGAGTAGGAACTGTAGAGGCTTCAGCTGTGTTCTCGTTGTGCATCCTCCAGCTACCCAGCCAGAAAAAAAGGCAGAAACTAGATATAAACACAGCAGAACCTGATTTCATGGGTACTGGAGCAGCCTCTGGGCTGGTACAGCACTGGGTGAACTGGATAGGTGGCCATGACTTTGTAGTAGCATTAGGGAGAATTATAGTCTGGAGTAAACAAGTCCTTTTGGCCATTCAGAAAGGGTAATTACACTTTGAGATCTCGAGGGTGTATTTTTCTTGTTGGCCACTAATCAGACTGTGTATTCCTTTTTCCTTATTTTAATTAAAAATATTGGTTTGCTATGTTCACCAGACGGCTTGCTCACTCTGCCTGAGTACAAACACCTAATAGCATTTTGTAATTGTCTGAATTGTCTATTAGTAAATAAGCCTTGTAATGCAGTGAGCATCCTTGAAGTGCTTACTGTTGTACCTGACACAAAGCTGAGGACTCCTACCTCCAGGAATTTAGAGGCAAGAGGGGTGTTAAAGACAAATCAAAGTGGTTTTACATGAGAATAGCAGCATGTTTCCTGGGAAAGGTGGAAAGGATGGGCTGGGATGAGGCATTGGCATTCTGCAGTTGTCCATAGCAACTCTGCTCTCTTGAACTCCTTCAGTTTGACAAGTGGAAGTGGATTTGAAAGTCTATGTCTTATTGATTTTACCTAAGAGAAAACAGACGCTTGTACAAATCACTTTCCCTAATGAATTTCCTGTTGCAATCTTTGCCTTTGGTAGGCTCATTGTGCAACTGGAGGTCTTTGTGCAGAAAGGCAGAGAAGCTGTTTGAAAGCCCTGATCTCTTCAGGCAGCTCCCAGCTGGAAACCAGGGCACTGTTGGTCTGGTACCTTGCTAACTAGGAATGTTTTTGACTGCTAGAAAATCCTATGTCAGAAAGACCCCTGTGGATGTTGTCTGGGCAGGGTCAGCATCCCGACTGCTTCTCTGCCCTGTGCCCTGGCCAGATTTGTGTGCTCTGCATTTAGTTTTGCCTTAAGGCATCGGTCTCATCCATCTTATTTTTTTAAAGGTTAAGAAGTTGTGCTGTGATATGGAAACATGAAGACTTTGAACTCTGGAAACAAGCAAACCCTATAGCTGTTCCCTGCAGCACACAGGAACCTGGAAGACCCTCCTCCCTTCACATGGGTTGCACATCTCCTGGTCTTAAGATCTATCTCCTCTGTGGCTTTGGAAAGAGCACCAATTTACTCTTCTTTTTATTTACCTGCACCCCTTGAGGAAGGGCTCAGCCTCTGCATGCTCACCCAAGAAGCCCAGCCTAAGCTGGAGTGGCACCTCCCTAGGTATGCACATGCTTTTCATGCTCCTCAGCTGAGTACATGTTCCCCAGCACTACCTGTCCCACTCTTTGCTCTTCTGAACAACAGTGACAGAGATATCAACCAGAAACTGGGACTGGCTTCTGGGGGCTGCAGCCCTGGGGTGCCAGCGCACAGATAGCTCACCTGGTATTCATGCCGGAGTTATTTCTTTATTGGTTTGTGGTTCTCACCATCTGTCTGTTGATGTGTGTGTGGAGGAGGGCTGGCTAGTTCTGAGGTCCCGTTGCTATTTCTGATGGTGGTTCTTCATGACCCCAAGGACATCATTGTTGTGCAGCCCTGGAAAGGAGGGAAATGCATGACATTGGCATCTTCCGAGGGGAGCTGACTGGCAGGAAGCCTACTGTGGGCTGTCTTGCTCTCAAGGCTGTGTTGCTGCTGCAGGTGAATAGAAGGTTTCCCAGGTGGCAGGATGGCATCACCTCCTTCCCCTTTATGGTCCCTCCTGGGAAGATGCTTCCATCCCAGGCTACATCCCCAAGGGAGGAAGATGCTCTCTGGTATCCTGTTCTGTCTGGATAATGGCCAGGGTTAGCTTCACATAGCTTTGCAAGAAGAGGGAGAGGTTTTTTCTTGGAAAGACTCCAACTTTCCCTCAGGACATTTTTCCTACATTAATATAACTCCTCTAGACCCTCCCTCAAACTCTCCTTGGAGCAAATTTTCTATAAGATGCTGTCTAAAGCATCACTTACTTTGTCCTTTACAACCTTGCGATCTGCCTGGAAGACCTCCTCCCCTGCTCCTACAGCTGGTCCGTTTGCCCTCTGCTTGGCAGTAGGACTGACTGTCTTTCGGAGGTAAGCTTCCATCTCGGAGTCAGCTGCATCCTCAATCAGGGTGAGATGGTCTAGGATCCTCACTCCTTTCAGCTTGCACAAGTTGTGCAGCAGAGTTTTCAGGGTCCATAGTGGAAGTCTGTTTGTGCGCTGCCTCAGTTTTTCCTTTGAGAGAGCCTTCAGGAGCGTGTGGGCATCCAGCAGGATTTCATCCAGGTTGATGGTGCTAATGGTGTCTGGGAGGAGCCATGTGGTCTTCCACAGGCACTTGGCCATCAGGTCAGAAAACTCATCTGAGCTGTCCTCAGCAGTCAAGCTGTCTCGGAGCAGCTTCAGCAAAGCACAGAAAATCCTTGTCTGGTCAGATTTTTCCAATACCCTCTTCATGAGGACATTGATGGACTGTATGAGATTCTGATCTTCCTCTAGGTCTCCATCCAGGAAGTCTAGCATTAAGGTAAAGAGGTTGTTCATTACATCCTTAAGCACTTCCACTGAGACCTCCTGAGCCAGTTTCTTCTCCTGGAAGACACAGTTACAGGCCTGAATGACACAGTTACACTGCAGAATGATTTGTTCCTTCCCCCATTTCTTATTTGCTTCTTTTTGCTGGTTGATAAACTTGAGTGATTGAAAGCTGGCTACAAGGAACTCATTAATGTGCCCAGACATGGCTTCTACTTTGTTCTTCTGTCTCAAGATCACCTCAATTTCTTTCATTGCTTGGATGCTGCTGTCATTATCAGCACTGCTAATGCGACAAATAAGGGAATTAATGGTGGACGTGATATTATGACATGCGTCATCACTGTCTGAGGAGATGGGCAGGGTTTGGAATTCAGGGATTGTTTCTAACCGAACAATATCCTTCAGTCTAAAGGGACTGTATTTTCTGGAGACCAGCCTGTTCGCTTGCTTTCCTACACGTGGAGGCAGTGTCTGGGGAGCTACATCCACAATATTGAAATTTCCTCCTTGAGAGCAGGTGGGCTCTAGCTTTGAGGGTGCATCTCCTACATGCTGACGGGTGACTTCAGATCTTGAGTTTGAATCATGCTGATATTTCTCACTGAAACACTTTGCTGAAGAAACTCTTGACCTGACAAGTTTTTGTTTTGCAATTTGTTCCAGCATCCTCATATGTTCTTCAGGAAGATACTCAACCATTTTGAACAGGGCTGCCCCAAGAGTTTTGCAAGCTGTGACCATAATGTTTAGAGCAGCATTACGAACAGCACTGTCTTGGTCTCCAAGGAAGGCAGCTATCCTCCTCAAGGCTTTGCTAGGGCTTGGCTCGCATACATCCAGGCCATACGTTTCAAGGAGATAACCCACCTCCACCAGGCAGCCTTCCTGCTGCTTATTGTTAGTAGAATTGATGCCTTCCATGAGGAAGCCAAACACCTTCTTAGCTGGATACACCAGGCATATCCTCTTCAGGACAGCACGCACCAATTTAAGAACAGTTTGCCTTGGTTCTCCCATCTTCAGGACCAAGTATGGGAGGAAGGAAAAGGCCTCATTGTCTGTCAGCTGGTACTTTTCTTGAATCAGCAAGGTTAGCAGCAGATTGAGGTAATCTAGGCTTTTGATAAGCACCCATGTGTTGGTGTCAAAAAAACGCAAGGTGAGCCATTTCAGGATGAGGTCCAGGCAGCTGATAACTCCTGCCTTCTCTGTCTCCAAGTGCTTGGCCATGATGGCCAAGGCTTTGATATGATGTGGGAAGCTGGAATGGAACATTTCCACCTGGAAGCTACTGGACACACAGCTGCTCATTTGAGCTTTCAACTGCTTGACATATCTGTCACTGGGAGCAGTGAAGTTCCACTGCAGCACTTTGCCGTTTTTCTCATCCCTCATTCTCTGCTCTTTCCCCTCAGGGACAATGATGAAGATAGGTTCCTGTTTGCTGACCTCATCCTTCAGAGTGGAATTAATTTGTACTTTTCCTTTGGCTGCACCTCTATCTTTCAGAACTGCTTCTCCTGACTTGGGGTCCTTGGGACCCTGCTTCTCCTCTCCACTGGTTTTGAGTGCTGGCTTTTTAGCTGGTGCTTGTAAAGACCAGGCTGTTGCTGCAGGTGGTGTGGTCAGAACAGAAGGGAAAGCAGATGTGGTGGTGACCCTAGGGCTTCTGGAAAGTGACTTAGCAGAAGCAGTGGTCTGGGCTGATGGATTGTCATTGGCATTCTCTAGTATTGCAAGTACACGGTCCTTTGCAGCTGCCTTCAGCTCACTGGTGGCTTCAGTCATCTTCTCAAAGCCAAGGTGCATCATGAAGAAAGGCAGAGCTGCCTGTGAAGCTGTCTGTACATCCCTGTTGCTGTCCTGCAGGGAAGAGTAGAGGTGAGGCACACATCGAAGCAGGTCCGAGGGAGCTGACTTGAGGGTTGGCAGCCGTTCAGCCAGCCACTGCACCAGCTCTTGCTTCTGTAAAGGCATTTCTTCCCCTAGATCTTCTGAAATGTCCTGTCCATCCACCCACTCCGTTATGCTGATCTGTGCAGCCCAGGCATTCACGGCAGCCAGGGCAGCAGCTCTCATGCTGCTCTTGCTTTCCCTAAACAGAGCAATGAGGGGAAAGCCCAGGTCCTTCATGTGCAGTTTGATGTTTGAACCCATGGCTGTGGACAGTTGCTGGAGGACTCTCAGGGCCATCTGTACCAGGGTGGGGTTCCGGTTGCGGAGACAAGCCCTCAGGGCTCTTGGGAGCTCTCCTATGTTTGGCTGGATGAATCTGGCATCCTGCAGGATGCCTGCAACCTCTTCCAGGCCCTCCCTTTGGATGGCCCAGTTCCTCTCCTGCAGCTTTGACACCAGCTCTGGTGTAATCCTGTCACCAATGTCTATGGCTTCAGTCCTTCTGTGATACCCTGGGTCCTCCTGGGTCCTGTCATCTAGGCATGGCTTGGGGTTGGCACGACTGGGAATTGGTGGGACCTGTCCATTCAGCCTCTTCAGCTCAGCATCTATCTGGGGAAGAAGGGGCAGTTCTTCACTCTCAATTAGTGCTCTCAGTGAGTCTCCCATGTACAGGTAAATAACCCCCAGCAAGGTGATGGCTGATCTCTGCACACCTGAGTGAGCAGCAGCAAGAGCGATCTTCAAGGTATGGACCAGTGCCTTGGCCTCCATCCCTGCAAAGCCAAACTCCAGAATTGCATTTGACAGCCAGTCCAAGATCTTGAAATGGATCCTGGAGTTATGCTGTGAGAAGGCTAATAACATGGCTGTCTTTGCAGTCCAAGGCAATGAACATGCCTCTGCTATGGCTGTCAGGGCTCCTTGGGCATTGTTGCTGCATAACACATCTCCCACCATTTCCACCACAGTTTCCAGAACAATTTGAGCAGATGTTCTGGAGAAGTGCGCTTTCTGGGCTAGCAAGGTGATAGTGTGAAGTTTCTTCTGCATCACCTGGAGCTTTGTTTCTTTGTGTCCTTGTGACAACAGTCTCACCAGGGCTTGGCATGGTATCTCGCTTTTCTCCATCTCCCTGACAGTCTTCTGAAGGATATCCATGCTGGAAATTCTCTCTGTCCAATCATTGCTTGTCAAATGCTTTATGCAGGTTTCAGGGAGAATAGCTGCCACCTTTCGCCAACACTCTTCTGCTGAGAGCTCTGGTTCAAACATGTTGCTTGAGCACAATTTCCCTGTTTGCAGTTGGCCTCTGTCCTTCCAGGGATGGTGGGGTTTCCTTCCAAGGATCTTAAACCAGGAGCAAGAAAGTATTGCTGGGCATCCCTGCTACTAAGCCATGCTGAGGGGATGGAGATGTTAGGGCAGCAGCTTTGGGCCCCTCATGGCAGGGTGCACAGAGCCCATGGAACAGCCCCAGAGAGCGCCAGCCATTGTGAGGTTGGTGCGACCCTGGCTGTGCTGTGCAGACACTCACACGGGTGTGGTTGTGTCCCATTGCAACAAGCAGCTACCATTGTTGCAGTGGGGTCTGAGACTCCAAGGTCCAGGACCACTTCTTGCTGTTGGGAGGAGAAGACATCAGGACAGGTAACATCACCTCCAGCCCCCATTGCCTCCAGGGGCTCTTTATTCAAGCTGTGGAAAATGCAATCTCCTGCAGCCTGGAGCTCTCATGTTTGGGAAACTGACTGCTACACATTGTGCCAAAGTGCCACCACCATGGGCCATCTGGTCCCCTGAGCCTTTAACTGGACATAGTCATTCCTCCCTCTGCCCCTGCCATTGCTGCTTAGACTGTGAGGTTTCAGAAGAGCCGAGTGAATAAGGAGTTGTTTTGGATGCTGTAAAACAACAAAAAATGCTGGGGGAAGATTTTAGTGGAAACAATTTCTTACAGGTTGCCATTAGAACAAAGCCCACTGCATTTAACCCTAGATAGAACAGTTCACTGACTTTCATGTTATTTAACTTTCTTTTAACTCCTTAAAAATTGGCAACTCTGACACGAGAAATGCCCTGTAGAAATGAAAACAGGCACGTAGTTTGGGGGGAAAAAATCTTTGTCAGTGCAGCAGCTCTGCCTGCATCTTCACATGGTTCTGTCTCCTGAAAGTGCTGCTTCATGGAAAGCCCCTCTTGATAGGACTCCTGTCTCCAGCCCATCTCCTTGTGATGAGGTGATAGCCAGAGCTCGGACAGCCCCCGGCCCAGAGGACACCCATCCTAAGCTCTGCTCTTGCAGACAGAAGCCATAAATAGGACAATCTGTGCTCTTTGGCTCTCTCTGCTGGCTGCAGTGCACCCCATTCCTGGGCTTGTGCTCAGCCATGTACCCCCACATTGCACCCTTTGGGGAACAGGCTGGAGTGGGGAGCAGAGGCGCAGGGAAAGAAATATTGCATTTGAGCTTCTGGGAGGAATCACAAATCCTGACAAGCACAAGAAGTAAAATAGGGAAGAAAAGAGGTGGCAGCGAAGATTTACAAAAGAGCTGTGCAAACGTGACAGCCAATTTCCAGGAGGATCCTTTTTCTTCCTTAAACCTCAGTCCTGAGCAAAACGAGATTTTCGTTGAAGGCAGAACATGGAGCTGTGTAAGGGATCAAACACTGCCTCAGGGCACAGCAGCTCTGGACTTATTGCCCAGCCAGGAGGGATTCACCAACCTCTGCTCTGTGCTCAAGGGAATCTCCTAACAAGGGTTGAGGGACAAGCAACGGAGGGCCCAGGAGCATCTCTCTGCTCACCTCCTGGGAATGCTTTGCAAGGGCTGGAGGCTCTCTGTTCCACAGAGCACGGTAGGCTGAGCTGCACGGGAGGGGAGGCAGGCAGCAGAGAGCATCAGGAGGGATGCTCTGGCATTGTGTGTGAGACCAAGTCCCTTTCTGGTCCAGCAGCCAACCCAGATGATGAACAAAGTCTGGATATGAGTGCATCATTTTATGCTTTCTCATGTTATTTCTCCATAAGAAATACTGGGGACCTTCATTAAATTAATTTTGTCAGTGGAATGACCAAGTGGGTTTCTTTGTCAGATGATGTTAGAAATATTAGTTCATGGCACAAACTGGTGTTTGTACTATACATATAAGTAAAACTGAATTTGGTGATTTTTTTTGTGATCTTGTTAAATTTTTGTGTGTTCTACAAGTTGTTTATGGGGTAAATCTCCTAAGACTGGAATCCGAATATTCTTCTGAGGTGCTCACAAGCATCTGGCCAAACAGCTATTCTCAGAAGAGCAATTAGGTGTTAACAAAAAGTAACAAATAATTCCCTCATAAAATGAAGGCAGAGGAGAAGAAAATGCTCAGTGTAAGTGAGTTTTATTGCATTATTCTGGTGAGAAGCTGTCAAAGAGTAAGAAGGTGTTGAGAGAGCAGAGAGTACAGTCTGTTCCTTTATCATAATAACTTTTATTGCCTAGGTATAGCTTTTCTCACTCTGGTCAATAAACACCCTGCTGCTTTGCTTTCAGAGAATTAGGACTGGGTTGAAGCAGTGAGTGCTTCTTTCCAAACGCCTGGTGCAGACCTGTACAGGTGACTAGAGGTTGCTCCAGTGCTCTCCAGAGGTGTTGGAAGTTTGCAGGATGAAAGGGGAGAAGATTCCTGCAGTGAGAGCAGAGGTCTGGGAATCCGAGCTGCTCCTGGTGGCTGTGGATCAGAGTGATGGTGCAATGCTTGCTGAGAGCCACAGAGGCAGAGAAAGGCAAAGGCAGGGCAGAGCAGCTTCCAGGTTGTGCTGGGTGAAGGGTGGTTGTGCCCATGGGTCCAGAGTCTTGGTGTTCTGCAGAGCTAAGAGTAGTTAGCTGGTGCCAGAGTGGACCCAGGCTATGAAGTCTGTATCCCACAAGTATTTAATCTGAACCACAGCTAGGATCACTTCAAGCTATCTGTCACCAACAAGGCTTCGGGGCCAAGGAAGACTTTCCTTTTTTACCAATTTGGGCTGCACATACAAAAGACGAATCCTGGCCTGCTTGCTAGAGCAAATGAGCCTCCCTGGCATTGTTAGTTGGAGAGTTTGCTGCTGGGGATGGCTGAGAAGCTCATCACTGACTTCTCATCTGGGGAAGTGTGTTTCGAGGCCTTATACAACCTTTTCTGGTTTTCATTAAAAGCAACTCTTCAGACAGCAGTTTCAAGCTGTTTTATGTGGTTCCTCATGGACCTTTCCCTGCACTGCCTCAGATGAATCACCAGGTTGAAGGTACCTGCTGGAAAGGGGATTGCTCTGGGTCTGCCCGTGACACCGAGTGGAAGAGAGGAGATGAATCAGCTGTGTGTGGATCATCCCAGCCCTTAAACTCCCTCAGGCCCATGCTGAGGCTGCTCCTCCATGGAGCTCTGCACTACAGAGAACATTGCCTGAAAACCTCTCACAAAAACTGCTCTGCCCTTTGGCAGCTCTGGCTGTGGGAACTGACCGTCCCTGTGCTGATCCCAGATTCAGCTTTGCCCAGCAAGTCTTCCCAGCCCAGGACACTGTTTTGTGGCTGTGTGGCCAGGGATTAAATACAGTAATTTAATCTCTTTACCCCATAATTCCCACCTATCAAAGAGAAATAATAAATCATTCTTTGTCTTTCTAGTCTTTTTAGCTCAGCAGGGCAAGACCATCTCGTGCATTGTGCTTATATGGCTCCCAGCACCTGGGATGGCTGGCACTGCTGGAGTGCAATTACACGTGATGATACTGTGTTTAATGCCCTGGGAGCCATCTCCCCAAACTCCAGAAGCTCCTGAATTGAGAAAAGGAGCAGGTTTGTCTTTCTGCCTCTGAACTGAGGACATTTGTACATGCTTCCACCAGTATGTCTTCGTTAAGCTTTGCAGAAGCTGCTGTGATGTGACACCAGCTGTATTGCTGAAACAGGCTGGTGTAGTGTGTGAATCACTTTGTCTTTAATTCCTCCTTGTGCTTGAGGATCGTTTGCATCCCTATTAGTGATGAGTTTCACTCCAGCAATTAGCAGGATGAAAGTCCCTTCAGAAGCACTGGCTGAGCATAGTGTCCAAAAGGAAAAAACCTCAGGAGGGTAGGGGTCTATTTATATCCCACAGAAGATGGACTTTGTGCGTAAGAATATTCAAGCCCCTGGCACCTCCACCCCCTTTCTGTTCCTGTAGCCTCTCTCTTCAGGCTGTCTCAGCACTGAAGAATTAGCTACTTTCTGAAAACGAAGTGAAACCTCAGTCAAGACAGGAGTGAGCAGCCAGGGATGGGAAGTCTCTGCTTCACTGAATCCCCTAAAATCTGCTTCCTCGACGATGCACAGCAGCAAAGGAATCAGATGAGAGCTAGGATCGTTGCTTTCTCCTCAGTCTGTCTCCACACTTACAGAGAGGGTCCTATTCTCATCCCATCTGCTTTTAGGGCTGAGAAACGATCTATGTTACCTGCACTTCTTGAATGCCTTTTTGGAGGCTTCCCCCCAGCAGTGCCAGCCCTGCCCCTCTCCCAGGGGTGAGTTAATCCTGTACCCTCCACAGCTGCACCAGCCACAGAAATGCAGGGGGTGCAAAAGGGTGCCCTGTGTGCCAGGGCTCTCCCCCTGTGCCCCCGAAATGCAGGGAGGGTCACTGTTCCCTGCCCACTCTGCCATGCACCCAGCTTCAGTAGAGAGGGCAGAGCCCTCAACCCCACCGCACTGCACGCAGGGCAGCGGTGGCCGAGGACCACACATTTCACCAGGTCACACCACAAAACCTATCCATCTTGTAAGGGAGGAGGAGAGGAGGCTCCCAGGAGCTGGGGGGGTGCACGACTATGTCACGGCAAGGCTTCTCCAAGTGGGTGCAGGATCCAGCTTCCCCGGCAGCAGCCAGGCAAGGAGCAGGCAGCCCTTAACCCTGCCTGCAGCACAGGCTGCCCTGCTCCAGGGAGGGAGGGCAGCGTCCTGTCCTGTCTCTGGACTCAGAAAGGATGATGCCAGAATAAAGAATAAAGGCAACAGCCCATGAGCCATCAGGAACGATGTCCCACAGAGAGCAATGCTCGACACAGACCAGAGGCGACTTAACATACCCTCAGTTGGGAAATTCACCTCCACCATGGTCATGCTCAGCTCTCCACTCAGGAATATCTCTAAGATCCTCCATTTTTCACCTTTCCTTCACATGGAAGGCTACAAAATGTTTGTTACCTTTAATCCTGAATGATTAATTTCTCATCAAAGTGACACCTGTCCCCCGTTCAGGGTGCACACTCTATGGCTCCAACTCACCCACGATGGCATGTCACAAACCAGCACAGCTAGAAAGGGAAGAGACTCTGCAAAAGCACAAAGAATTTCTCCTCCATCGAGAGAAGCATGTCTTTTTCCTGACATGCTATCTCCTACCCTACTGAACCTTTCATTATTGCCTTTAATGATGATATAGTGGGCAGAAAAACTGATGCAACCAGTTTATTAGATGGAGAGGGGCTGATGGCATGGGGTTATATCTCAGCTTTACAGGGAGGTGAAACCTCCCCCCGTGCAGAGGAACAAATTGCTGAGGATGTCACAAGGGGTAAAATATGCCAGGTAAGAAAACCTTTTAGTGTTTGTGGCTGAGGAGGGAATGAGGTATGTGTGGGGTAAACGTACTGTGAACCATTTTTATGATCACCACCGCTTGGAATACACAGCTGTGATTTATAGTGATGCCTCTGGTGATGGGTGTAAATCCTCTAGACTGACTGAAGTGCCAGTGCCGTGGATTTGACTCAGTCACAATTACAGGGATTTGATATCTAAAATACCACTGTGCCTCTAGGTCCCTCAGAAAGACCACAGCAAAAAACCCCAAAAAAACAAAAACAAAAAAACCCCCCAACTTTAAAGAAATATGATGTGTGTGAGCATACATGTGGATGCTCTTTGCTGCTTCTGCCCTAAAACGGGCAGCATTTTGAAGACAAGCAGCCTGAGAGGTAACTTAGGTTTTCTCATTGACCACCATGTCTCAGCATCACCGTTTGAAACATAAATTTTATTGCAACAAAGAATTAAAAATAGTACATCTGAAAGAATGCATGTCATTAAAGAACTAGTCAGAAATCACAACTCAAGCAAATCGTGTACAATTGGAACAGAAAGTTTTATTAAAACAATTGGAAATCAAACTCAAATTTTCCTTGTTTCTTTAATTTCACCATAACCGTGGATTGTGTATTTACAGTCTTCGCCTCTTGTGGTGAAGGTTCTGCTCGGGGCAGGGGACTATGAAGAAGGCGGGGAGGGATGGGGAGCAGAGGTGGGTTTCAAAAGCTAACAGGATGTGAAAGTTTTCCAGAAGAAGTTCTTGCAGCCTGCTTTGCGTTCCCGGGGTGCCAGAGCGGGGTTTGAGTTAGCTGAGCGCTCCAGCTCCAGTCTCACTTCATCCTGCTCACCCCCTCGGGACAAGTCCTCAGACTCCAGGGCTTCATTTTCTGTCTGGCTTGGCTCTGAGAGCAGTTCTGCCAAAAAGTACTTGGCCAGTTCCTTGGGGGAGAAAAGAGAGAAAGAGGGAGAGAGAGACCACAGTTATTTCTTGGCTTTTGGGGGTTCACCACTCTGTCCCTCTAAGACACCTTTGTGCCCTGATTAGAGACATACAGGACTGTGAAGGAGAAGGGGAGCCCCAGCTTTCCAAAAAGCCCAGCCCGACAGCTACTACGCAGCAGCTGCGCCTATGAAATAAAGAGGAGCGGAAGAACGCTGACATCTACCTGGTGTGGGGAAGGGACAACTGTCCTGGCCATGGCAGGGAATTAACGAACTCATCTGAAGCACTACATCAGCTTCCCTTCCCGCTGCTCCAGCACTCCGTGCCGGACTCAGTGAGGATACCGCGAGGCGGCTGCTAAAGTGACATGAGGGAGCTTGCAAGGGAGACTGAGCAGGGTTACCCTCTCATTGGGGGTTATTTTTCCTCTTGTCCCTCCAAGCCCTGGCTGCCCCTTGCATGGATAAGGACATCCTCCTGCTGTACTGGGACAGCTGCCCCGGTTCAGTGCCCTGGAGAAGCCCTGGAGAGCTTCACCAGGGGCTCTGCCCTCTGCCCCAGCAGTGGCTGCTCCTCATCCCCTGCCAGCACCCAGCGGGGCTGGACTGGAAGGGTGTCTCCCCATCCCACCCCCAGCTGTCCAGCCTGTCACTGGCTCAGCCCTGGCAGGGAACCAGGGGATCTGTCAGGGAACCAGGGTCTGCAGTGAGCAATGGGGGGTCTGAAACGGGGACAGTGGAGAGGTCTGGTGAGGAACTGGAGGTCTGCACTGAGGGTACTGGGATGTCCAATGGGGAAATGGAGATCTGCACCGAGGATACTGGGTTGTCTGGTGGGGAACTGGAGGGGTCTGCAGCAGGGAAACTGGGGGCATGCAATGAGGGTGCCAGGGGCTCTGCTGGGGAAATGGAGGGTCTGCAGCAGGGAATCAGGGGGGGTCTCTGGAGGAGAAGCAGGGGTCTGCAGTGGAGAAGCAGGGGTCTGCAGCAAGGCCGTTGGGGTGCCCGAGGAGTGCCCGGGGTTGCCGCCCC